>NC_140068.1:6695551-6822182 GCF_964194135.1 Talpa europaea | reverse complement strand
GATTCTCTCTATTTGAAAATCACATTCACAATGGCATGGAAATGCTTGCGATCAAATGCTGCGTTTCGTAGTTATCACACAGCTGCTTAACGACGATAAGCCCCATGATCTCTGAAATTCTGTATAAAGAAAAGGCATCCCCATGGCAAACGTGAACTAAACTCCATTTTTGAGTATAAGTAATTTCATATAACATCTACCTTGTTTTAAAAAAAAAAAAACAAAAAACTTGAAGACGATGCCAGCCCTACAGCAGGCTTGAATAAAGTTTACTGAATTGATTTATGGGCCTAGTCATTTGATGCCACTGGCGCTGCCAATATTTCCTAGAACCAGATATGCACAGAGACTGCAAGCGATCAAGCACTGCGAGGTGAAGGTCACCTAAGCTGTGGGCAGCCCCACCCCTCTGTCCCACTCTCAGGACACAGCAATGTGTCCACTTCCTAGGGTTCCTAGGACCATCTCACGGAGTTTCTGGCTAACACATAAAGGATTACACAACAGATTACATCCATGAGAGTCACCAAAAGGTTACGTTGACTAGAGCAGAAGAGTCAGGATGGTATGAGGCAAAACTTGCTCAAACAGTTATTGACAATGTAGGGAAGACCGTGGAGGTGAGACTCTTTGCTTTATCCACGCTGCTTGTTTGAAGGAAGCTTCTCAGAACACGCCCCTGGCATGCAGTTTAAATGTGTGCCAGTGCATGGAGCCACCTTTGACAGGGTGGGCAGAAGAAGCCATGGGGCCCATCTGTGCGCTTGTGGGAAACAACAGATTTTGCCAGGCAGCAATTAAGATTCAAGAAGCAGCACTCAGGGCCTCCCCTGGTGGCGCAGGTGGTTGAGTGCTGTGCTGTGAAGCTGTCCGCAGCCTCTGCAGCGCCGGTTCGATCCCAGCCAGCCAGCGAGGGTCCCACATGGCATGTCAGACCTCTCCTGTCTCGCCCGCTGCTCCCCTCAGCAGTGTATTTCGTCAGTCTGTCTGTTCTGTTCCCCACTCTGTCTCTGGTGAATCCTCTCACCCTCCCACGCATCTGGCCTGCACCCCGGTTCTTGTATTAATAAATAAATAAATCTTAAAAAAAAAAAAAAAAAGCAGCACCCAAAAAAAAAAAAGAATACTTTTCCTGGTGTTTTACTCATTTATTCCATCATGCATCCGGTCACTAAATGCTGGGTATGTCCTGGGTGCCAACTCTTGTTGTGGGCACTGGAAATGAAACCGTGAAGTCCAGGCAACGCTCTTGAGATACTTTATTCCAGAAGGGGATGAGGAGATAACATGCCAGTAAACAAATGCAAGCTGATTCGGTTAGTGAAAAGTCATTGGAAGAAAATAAAGCAAGAGGCTCCAAAGCTGGGCAGATTGGACCGGATGGTTAGAAACTGGCTGTGTGGACAGTTGCAGCTGAGCACAGGCGTGTGTGATGTTAAGGAGTCTGCTATGGACTGACCTGGGGAAGAGCATAGCAGGAAATACTAGCAGGTCCTGGGGGCTAGACTTAGGTAAGAAAGTCAACAGGCCCATGTGGCTACAGCGCTTAAAGCCAAGGTCTACTGGCGCACAGAGTAAGAGCGATAAACTGGGAAAAGATTACATAAATCCTTCTGGGCTGTGATGAGGTATTTAAAGTGCAATGAAAACTCACTGGGGAGTTTTAAACAGGAGCATGACAAGATCTGGGGATGTTTTTAAAAGATCACTCAGCTGTTGTTTGGACAAAGTGTTGTGTTGTTTTGGGTTCCGGAGACCAACTGGAGGCTTTTGTAGTAATTTAGGTGAGAGATGCCAGAAGCTTGGACGCAACTGACAGCAAAGAAGCAGAAAAGGGATGAACAGGAAATACATTTTGGAGGTGGAGACAACATGACTTGCAAATTAATTGGATTGTGGGGTTAAAAAAAAAAAAAAAGAGAGACAAAACAAGAATGACTTCTACATTTTTGGCTGGGTGGCACCATTTGAAGAGGAACAGGTTTGGAGGGGGTGGATTATCTGGAGTTCTTCTGAGATGCCTGTTCAATATAATAATAGTATCTACCTTGCAGAGAAAACTTTTTAAAATGCATGCAAAGCGCTTAGATCAGTACCTGGCAGACCAGAACTCGTCCATCAATATTCACCATTAAAGTTATTCGTCAAGGGAAAATGCAAAGGTGGTTGAGAACATACAACAGCCCCGTGATGGAAAATGTGAAGTGTGGGCGTCATGTAGAATTGGGTGCTTCTCAGCCCGTGATACGTGGACTCCAACGACACCCAACAAAAATGAATGACTCCACGAAACAAAATGCGCAAAGTCCAATGGACTGATGTGCTTGGGTACCAAGGCAGTGTCAGCTATGAAAGTTCCCCAATTTTGCTCTCCAGGTCTGCACTCCTCGCTCACTACAGCCCAGGGAGCAGCTCAGGCCAGGCCCGGTGTGGGGTGTCCTCTGAGAGCCCTGCAAGGCCAGGAGAGGGGACCGGGGAAGGCATCGCAGCAGTGAGCGCGCACAAGCAAAGGGAAGTCACTTGCATTCCCAAGTCAGTCATCCATATTTACTAGGAGCCAGTTTTAAAATGATCTAAGGAAAAAAGCTTCATCATTCCTGCAGGCACTCGCTCCTCTTCCCGCAGATGGCACAGCTGAAGAGCAAGACCCCCCCGCTTCCCTAATTCGCCCCCCAAACACTTCAATCTAATCGCCCAGGACGCGCCCGAGGCGCCCCGAGTCCCTTCACCGCCACGCCGGGCTCTGCGGGTGAATCGGAGTCTTATCGGACTTGGCGGCTTTGGTGGGGCCCCCCCCAGGCTCCAGGCCCCCCGCCCCCCGCAGCTACACTCCCGCGGAGCGCCCGCCCCTCCCGCCGCGCCGCGGCCCCGCTCCCTGAAACCGACCCCGGCCCGCGAGCGCCGACCCCGGCCCCGGCCAGAGCGCCCCGGGAAGGCGTCTTCGAGGAAGGGGTCAGATCTCGGGGCGCGGTGTCCGTAAAGCCAGCAACTCTTCATAAAGTGGGGTCCCTCGGTAAAGTGGGGTTCTCTGCTAAACTTCATGCTTCCTTGAGCCCCCGCCCCAGGGACTGCTCCCCGGGGACCCCTCTTCGCCGCGCTCTCGCGCCCCCCGGGGACCCGCCGCCGCCTGCAGCGCGCGCCCAGGGCGGGGACGGCGCGGGGGCCGCACGCGGACTCGGCGCGGCGCGGGGGCGTCTCGGCCCGAGGCCGGCGGCCGGGTCCCGGGCTCCGGGGGCGCGCGCGGAGGGACCCAGCCCCGCGGCCCCGGCGCCCCTGCGGCCCCCCGCGCCCCTGCGGCCCCCGCGCCCCTCGCCGCGGGCGCCCGGCGCCGCCGCCCCCCGACCCGTCGGCCGCGGGGCCCAGCGCGCGGCCCCCGACCCCTCCGCGCGGGGGCCCGGCCGGGGCGCGCGGGGGCGGCCGGGGGCGGGGCGGGGCTCGGCGGCCGCGCGCCCGGGGAGCGGCGGCACCTCGGCGGGGCGCGCGAGGGGCTGCGCCGGGCCGCGGGGCGCATGCGCGCTTGGAGGGCGCCCGCGCGCTCCCCGCCCACCTCCCTCCCCGCCCGCCCGCCCTCCCCGCCGCGGCTCCTCTCTCCTGCCCGCCGGGTGCTGAAGTTGGGCGGATGGCCGCCGCGCCGCGCCGCTAGACCCGACCCGCCCGCGCCCCGCCGCGCTGCCCGCCCCGGCGCCGGTAAGGGGGCGCGCGGCCGCGGCGGGGGGCTGACAGCGACGCGCCCGCTCGCGCCGGGCCGAGCCTGCGAAGGGAGGGGGCGGGGGGCCGGGGGGCGGGGGGCGAGCGCCGGGCCGGGGTCTCGGGCCCCCGGGGCGCGGCGCGGCGAGCGCGGAGCGCGCGCGCCCCGGGGAAGTTGGACCCCGCGGGGCCCGCGGCGCGGCGCCCGGTCCTCCAGCGGCGCCCGCGGCGGGCGCGGGTCCTGCCGCCCGGGCGCCCTCGGCGGGTCCCCGCGGGCAGAGCGGGCGCCGGCGGGCTCCGCCGCGAGAGGCCGCGCGCACGGGCGCCGGCGGGGCGCGGGGTCCCGCGGGGTCCCGCGGGGCGCGGGCGCTGGTTTGCGGGAAACCGAATGTGAAATTCACGCGGGCCGAGGGGCGGCCGCCTGGGGGTGTCTCCTGCCCCTGCGCGCGGGGAGCCACCCTGGCCAGGTGCGGACGGGGGGCCCCGCGCTGCGAGGCGGCCCCTGGGGCCGCGCGTGGGGCGCGGGTGTCTTTGTCCGTCCCCTCCCCGCGCCGCGGGCCGGGCTCCGCCGGGCCGGGCTGGGCGCCGAGTCCGCGCGCCCGGGGCCGGGGCCGGGGCCGGGGACCGCGCGCCGCCCGCGCCGCTGCCCAGGTGCCGAGGCCGAGGCCCCGCCGCGGGCGCCGGCGACTCGGAGCCGCTCGGCGGCGTCGCGGGGCGAGAGCCGCCCCCTCGCCGGCCTCCGCCGCCCGCTCTCCAGGTGCCGCGGCGCAGGCTGGTGCGGGGCGGCCGCTGCTCCCGCGCGCCCACCCGCGTCTCCGCGGTCGCGTCGGGGGGCCCGGGGGGCGGCGGGGCGGGAGGCGCCTGCCCGCGGGAGGCTGGGGCGGCGGCGACTCCCCGGCACCCCCGCCGGCCGCGGGAGGGGCGCACCCCGAGGCCGCGCCGGGGTCGCCGAGCCGGGGAGGCGCGGGCTGCGCGCGCGGGGACCCGCCCTGCCACCGCCGCCCGCGGGGCCGGGGCTCACCTGGGGCCGCCTCGGCGGCTCTGGCCGCGCGCAGCGGCGCCCGAGGGTCGCCGAGCCCCGCCGCCCCTTCTGTGGATGGTTCCTTCTTGGAGAGAGTCCCTGGAAGGTGGGTCTGGAGAACTTTGCGAGCTCTCCTGGGTGGTTTCCTTTTCCTTGCAACATTGTTTCACGGCGAGAGCATTTCCATCCTGGGATGGCCGAGACAGAAAATAGGGAGCATCTCCTAGTTTGCACCCCGCTTAGGACACGCGTTCCCGAGGCTGGATGCCATCTGCATTTCCGGCGTTGTACACGCTGATTTTCCGGGCGAGGAACCCATCAGAAAATCATTTAATTGGAGAAATGACGAGCAACTTTGAGTCTGTTCATGGGAAGCCGTGTTTCCCTCCTGGTTCCATAGCTGCTGGACAGTCTGAGTATGAAATTATTTTGGAAACCACAAACCACTTTAAGTAAATTGTACTTGTGCCTCATTTTATTTGTTTTGTGGTAATAGCAGGTATCCATGAAATAGACATAATAGAACTAATAGCTAAAAATAAAGGGGTTGGGTACCCTGTAAATCAAATGAATGAGCAGTTTGACCTCCTCCAGCTACGTTACTATTGTTACGCTGTTTCTTCTGTTAAGATCAAACCAAAACAGTCATTAGCCCACTCATGGGACAGTAGATTTAGTCACTGCCTTTCTAATCTTAAAAAAATAGATTTAAAGAAACCAGGGGAGAGTCGTTTATTTATGATTTTTGGAGGTGAGAAGACAGGTGTTTATTATTACAAAAGGACTGGAGGGGATCACTTATTCAGTAAGTGAGTGACATTGACTCCTGATCTCTGCGCCCTGAGCACTCAGCCTTCCTCCTGAGGTGGTGGACTGAAAGAGTAAGCAAACTCCTACTTCACAGAACACCCAACAGAAAGTGTCTGTTGTACCAGTTTCAGCCCATTTGTATTGGTTCCTGGACCCTTCCTGGGTGTTTAGTCCCCTTGGAACTGGAGTCTCCAAGGAGAGTTCATTTGCTTCCCCTGCTCGGTTCTCAGGCATCCAGCTTTCCCTTGTCACGTAGAGCTCTGCTTTTACGGATCTTCCTCCAGGGTTGTAATTATTTGAACTCATCATGTTGAAAGTTTATGTCATTATTCCTTTCATACGTTTATGTCATCATGTCATCATCATCGTCATCTCTTCCTTAACAATTTGACCACAAGAGCCACGGACTTTGTAGGGAAGAAAAACACACACACACACACACACACACACACACACCCCTACAACCTTACACCTGTTTGACTTTATATAACATCCCAATCTAAACCTAAATTGATAAAAATCCTGGCTGACTCATAGACTGAAAAGTAAGAAAGCACTTACCTGTTCATCTACAGCCTTCGTAGTACAAGTCCATTTGCTGAATAACGATAGGCTTTCCTAGACATGGGGAAGACAGGCATGAGAAAGGGGTGGGAATCCTGTCAGCTGCATTGCCACTGAGAACCCTTTTGATAGTCCCTCTCTGCTTACTTAACAATGAAGATACTGCAGCAGTCAGAAGGGGAAGTGTGAGGACCACTGTATACCCACTAGATGAAAATAATGATATGTGCTATTAAAAGGTATTTCATCTGATTACTATAGAGTATAATTATATTACTATAATGTCATCATAGATGACGTTTTCAGGAGGGTGTCCTGGATCCTCAGAAATATCATAAGTGTTTATAGGAAGCTTAAAAAAATCAACAGTCCTCAGCTGTAGGTAGCCAGGACTCTCAGTGTTAGAGTAATGAATAGTCTGCCCTGCCCTACCTCTTCATCTCTACTTATCTCCCAAAGACTTTCTCAATATCGAAAGAAAGTCGTTTAGATCATTATTCCTGCTTTGTGCCAACCCCTAGCACAATATCTGCCAAAAGGCAGGTGTTAAATAAGTATATTTTAAATGAATGCATTTTGCAGAATTGGCATGCCTCACAAAGTCTTCTAAGATTTGGGATCACATTTCCTCAGAGCTCTCATTCTCATCACCAGACACACTAGTGTGAGATCCTAAAGATCATGTTCACCGTCCTACATCCTTGGAGGAAGTAAATTGTCGCTTGGTGAATATGCATGGCTTTAGTGTAACGTTTATATTATTGATTTGTTTCCAAATGATAAAGATATGCCTATTTAGATCCCCTAGAACACAGGAAAATATATAAGAAGATTAAAATTATCTGTGAGCAGGCATGGACACGATGAAAACAAGCTTCAGGTCAAGCTGACCTTAGCTTCTGTCCAGTCTCCTCCATTTAACAACTTTGTTGCCATGGTCAAATTACTTACCAGCTCTGAGCCTCAGTTTCCCAGATAAACAACAGGGAGGAAGACCCACCTTCCAAGATGCTCCAAGCATAAATATAATGCATTGTAGATGCATTATATGCACATGCTGAACATGTGCCCAGTACTTGTAATTATCCCATTGCCTAAGGCATTGCTACTGAACATACAGGGTCATTTACCACCAGTTCACTTTTTATGCCTAAACAGACCATATTTTAAAGAATCGAAATCCTATTGTGGAACTTCATACTTACTTTAAAAAATTATATTACTTGGTTAGGGTTTTTGTTTCCCAAGATATTAAAATTGGTATCTTTAATGCAGTTTAGTTACTGCAAATGACAGTCTTCACTTATTTAGGCATTCTCATATTTTTGGATTTTCATGTTATTTCCTATATTTTGCTGCCGTAACTGATGCACGTCTTTATGCCTCCGTTTTGTCTGCATAGCTGTATAACAATTTTCCTCCTTAGTCTTGATGCTTAGAGCAACTAGTTCTTGCTAATATATCATCTTTGAAAAAAATCTATGCTCATGTGACAGGTGAAAATAATTTTTTAAACTTTCACTTGTTTGGTTACTAATAATGCTGCTAACTTTTGACATGCTTTTAAGCAGTTTTTTTCTTTGAGGGTGATGTATTAAGGCTTTGTGCTCAATTTTTCAAATTATTATTCTGGTATTTTTTCTCATATTCTCGAGCACAAGATTTATTTTAAAAAGAACAAAAACACCAATGCAAAACAAAGGAAGGAAGTGCTTAGTGACAAAAAAGGACATGTGGCAAAGACTAGTGACATCATTGTGGCTGAACTGGATACCTAGAAGCGGAGCCACCATCAACCAAGGGTGGCAATGGGTTAGCCTCTGGGTTAGGGCTTCCTGGTGCCCCTAACAGACCACCCCCTGCCACTGCACCAGGGCTGCTCAAAAAGGGTGTGGCTCCTCTTAGACACTAGAATCACTTAGAAGTTGGGGCCTATCATTGTTCTGTTCAGGCACCTTGCACACACACTCACACTTTACTAGGAGAGGCGTATAAATGAGGAGCTCCCAGATAGCCACTGGATTGTTTCTGCCAGGTAGCCAGTGAGAGCAGAGAACTTTGGAGTTTTCCTGAGATAAATGAGATGACAAGATGGGAGTCGATGGAGGGCCTGTCATCGATATTTCTCATCAGAATGAAATCAGTGTGGTTTTATTAGAAAGTCGTGTTAGATTAAAACCGTGGCTTATTTCCAATTTTAAGCACAAGGTGAAATTTAAATATTGTAAAGGTGAGAATCAAATTGAAGCCTCAGTGAGTTCTGTATCAGTGCTGTTCTCAAAGCTCCAGATTTTAACTTGTCAAATTCTTTTGACAAACTTGGTTTCAAAAACTTAAATAGATTTTTTGTGATCAGTCCTTTATCATTAGTGTTGTGTGCAAAAATTTTCTTCCAGTCGTGGGGTTTCTCTTTGTTTTGGTCATTGTCTCTTTTGCTGTGCAGAAGCTCTTTAATTTCATGTAGTCCCAGCTGTTGATCTTTGCCTTCACTATCACTGCTTTGGGTGATGTGTCTGTAAAGATGTCTTTGTGGTGCATGTCATGAGGTATTTACCCAAATGACACAGAAACAGTAATTCCAAAGGGCATCTGCACCCCTATGTTTATAGCAGCACTGTTTACAATAGCTAAGCTATGGAAGCAACCCAAATGCCCAAAAATAGATGACTGGATCAAGAAGATGTGGTACATCTACACAATGGAATATTACTCAGCAATCAAAAAAGATAAACACATGCAGTTTGCAGCAACATGGATGGAGCTGGAAGGGATCCTGCTCAGTGAAATAAGTCAGAAAGAAAAAGAAAAATACCGGATGGTCTCACTCAAAGCAGGAATTTAGAAAACCTAAATAAGAGACCAGGAAAAAGACTAATCAATACAAAGTATTGACTAGAGTCAAAATAAGGGGGGCGGGTGCAATTGTATGGGGAATATAACCAAAATGAAAATGCATACATTGTGCAAAGATGAAAAAAAGATGTAAGAATTATATAAAATAAAATATTTAAATAAAAAAAATTTAAAAAACAAAAACTTAAATATTTGCCTTGGAAAATCTGTCCAGTCCCTTAGATATTAAATTACCTAGAAAGTAGAAATTTTAACAACTATTGCTGCTTTCCACTTAACAATATAGTTAAACCTCAGTAATAGTAAACCTCAGAATCAGTGAACCTAAAATTTATCATGAACGAGAGGCACCTGTAGGTGAAATGATGAGCTGTGATGGGACGCACAGCCCAGTCACTTCAGTCACTGAATCAACTTATTCTTGTTCTGCTATTTACTAGATGTGCAGGCTTTTTCACTAAATTGTATAAATGCTTCTGGCTTGAAACTCTAGCATAAGTAATCAGCATCTCAGATCTCTCTGAGTTGCCTCAACTTTGTATTTGAGATTCTTTTAAAGTCTCTCTGTCAATAAATGTAATTTTATTATGGACAGTGAATGTGGCTCACAAAGCAAATATTTACCTCCTTATATTAGGTCACAGACGTGTCACAGTACTGCTGATTGGGTGTTGAAATACAAAGGTTATATTTCAAGCGCCATGACATTACAATAAAACAGACACAGCCCAAGGGTAATTATGACATAAATGATGTGAGCAGGTATTTCCTTCATCTCGTCAATTATCTTGGGTCTTCCCCACGGCTACGTAAGTTAAAGTCCAATTAAAACTCTTTTGTGAAAGTTGATAGCAGTTTCTTAATTTCGTTTAGTTTCAGTGAAAAGTTGGGGCTTGTTTTTTGGTGTATTGAGAGACTGACTAGAGATTTTGAAAGTCAATTTTGGTTGTAGGAAGAATGTCCCACATCACCCCATTTCCTTCAACTCTTCCACTGTTCAGGCTTCAATTAATCAAAATCAGCTATTTGATTCTTTGAGTCTGAGGTATATATCCAAAATGACAATCTATATGATGTGTGAAAAGACATATGAAAAGTTACCTTTAGAAGAAAGAGACTTTAAAAGCAGAGAACGTATCCGATAGAAAGAGCCCAGATTTTGAATTCAAATAAGCAGATATTTAGCCTTAACCTTATTGAACCTTGGTGCCATTATCTGTAAATTTGAAGACTGAATATATATAACTAAAAAACAATGATGTGTTGAATGAAGTTATATCTCAAAATGCTCCATATCTGGCAGTCACTGTGTTAGATCCAGCACTAGAGTTAAATAATTAAAATACAAGAAATATCATGTAGGTGATAAGTGCTTGAAGGGATTTTAATTTCTTGCCAGTATTTGTCTTAACTAATGGGGTCCTTATTAATGTTGAGGTTGTTCTCCGGGTGTCAGCTGTCTTGGCCTTTCCCACCAGCTTGTTTAACCAGTCAGTTCCATGAGCATGCCCACATGTCTCATCAACATTCTTGAGTACCTATTAGGTGCCCAGCTCTGTGAAAGCATTTGTGGATGCAAAAACTTCAATTCATTATTTCGCTTTTATCTGATGAGCACTGATCATTCTGTTTCAAGCCATTATTAAATACAACGTGGAAATAATGAGCTGGGGTCTCCTTATGATTAAGCAATTTTAGGCTAATTGACTTCAAAGCATAGACATCTCTAACCAAAGCTGCCAAGTATAGGCTCAGAGGCAAGGGGAAGGCGAAACAGGAGGTGGTTCTGTTGGTCAAGGATTTACCACTGCTTCCTGACAACAAAGACTTGAGGTTTAACCCTCTTTGTGACCCACCCCAACTCCCAAGTCGCCCTCATTAAAGTAAATGTCTATGTGCACACTCACGTACTGTGCCTCTCTCCCTCACCCCAATGCCTCTTAAAGGCTACTCTGAGCAATCAGCACAATCCAATTTAAGGTGCATTAAAATGTTGCAGGAGGGCTGAGCAAAGAAAGGCAGGAGTGATCCCCCCTCATCCTTCCTTAGGATGTTTTCTATGTTTTCCATGCAACAAAAAAACATTTTAGATTTTCTTTCTGCTAGTATTACAACTCCTTCTCAGATAATATATTTTTTGTAATATAGCAAATTGACAAGAAATCTAGAATGCTCTTTGCAGATAAGAGATAAAAATACATTTGATTTTGGAGAAAAAAAATTCATTTCCAACACCAATTTGTTAAAATCCAGAATTAGGGTTCACTCTAGTGTTTCCAGATCTAAGAAGATGTGACATCATTTATAAAATGAGGGTGAAGATGTTGTGTCCTCCTAGCAAAAATTGTTGTGAATATCCATTTAATTTGCCTATATATAGTTAGGAATGAATTAACTTGAAGGTAAGCTGAACCTTCACTTCAGTCACTGAATCAACTTATTTGACATTAAATCTTTAACTGTTAATAATAACCAGATGTGCTAATTTGAGATTTTAACCTATTTCTTGTTCATTTGTTTCTACTTAGCATTTACCATCTTACTTACCATCTACTTACCATCCAGTATTTCACTTTTGACCTATAAGTAGTTTCCTCAAGACTCACTGGACAAAAGGAAAGTATCTTTACATGGGCACAGAGGCATAAGAAACACCATAAATCTGTACAGTAACCTATATCATTTACCAACTGGTATGACTAACTGAATGCTGTATTTTGAATTAGAGTATTGCATAATCTAATGTAAATTGTAGTATTAAATATTCCAGTGTGGGTTGGAGTATTAAATTTTTCCTTACCTACTATTTGGGTAAAGGTTGACATTTGACTTTCCTCTTTTTCCCTTCTGTATTATTAATTTTAGTAGTAGTAGTGTATTCTTTCGAAATAGAGACATTGACTAGAAAGGAATATCAATTCCTTTTGTACGCTCACACTTTGCAGAAAAACAGGTGTTGATGTTATTTTATGTAATTTTAGGATAGTTACATAATTTTTGGTTTGGAATTTAAAACATCTCAAGAACTCAAATTTTAAGTCTGTCAGGGAAAAAGCTGCTGTTTTGTTCTCTTCAGGAATAAACTGGACTGATTGTCATAGAATGCTAGTTGAAGAGTAAATTGTGTTGGCAATTTGGATTCAGGCTATTGGAGCTGTGACCGGCAGTCTGAATGTTTGCCTTTGAAGAAATATTTTGGCTGCATTAACTTGAGGAAGTGCAACGTCTAATGACCCAGCCATGTTTTTTTTTTAATAAGTGATGGACTCTGTTCTGGGGTCCACTTACATGTCATTTTAAGTCTGAAAGCCAAGAGATAGAGAAACCCTTGTACAATGCAATTGTCTCTAAGGCGTCGAATCTTGAACAGATGATTTTCTGTGTCAGGCATGAGTCTATGTGTATTTCTCCCTTTTTGTTCTTGGGTTGATGTCAGGCTTGTGTATGAGGAAAAGACACATCCTTTAGAATACAAGGGGAGGTGGGCCTCCCTGGTGGTGCAGCGGTTGAGCGCTGGGTTGCGAAGCTGCCCGCAGCCTCTGCAGCGCCGGTTCGATCCCCGGCTGCTCCCCGGCCACCTGAGGAGGGTCCCACATGGCGCGCAGACCTCTCCTGCCGCCCGCTGCTCCCCTCAGCAGTGTACTTTGGTCCTTCTGCCTGCTTTGCTCCCCGCTCTGGCTCTGGTGAATTCTCTCACCCTCCTGCGCTTCTGACTGTACCCAGTGTTTGTATAAATAAATAAATAAATAAATAAATAAAAATCTTTAAAAAAAAAAAAAAAGAATACAAGGGGAGGTACCAATGACTAAGAAGGAAATTCAGGTACAAAGCAGGAAGACCAGGCTGAGAAAACAAGACTATTAGCTAAAAACTCATTACCTCTTAAAGTATAATAGCATGCAATACATTATTATATAACTCTGCGCTCTTATGCAACTACTTCACTTTCGTGAATTCATGTGACCTAATCTCAAGAAGGTAATTTTTCCCCATTAATTCAGTAATTTCATTGACTGAACATCTGAGTAATGCAAGTGGCATTTTGTGAGGTAGAATTTCATTAAATAAATGTTAATTCCAGGAAGGAAAAAATGTGAAGCACTTTTCTTGACCTGACATAGGTTATGTTGAATAGCTAAAAATTCTTGTAGATGGTACCAAAATTCAAGGACATAGATAAGAAAATCTGCTCCATGTTTTTCTTTTTAAATGTGACTACTCTAAATCTAACTCGTCCAAAGTAAAGAAAACCAATTTGGTTTTGGTGACATAGGAACTTTACATTTTGCTTTCTTTCATTAAACAGTAGAGCAGCGTGATGATTTCATGTCCAAACTATTTCTTGTTAAGATTTTGGAGGAAGAAGTGCTTTTGGAGAAGCTTGTCTGCTCATTCTCAGAGATTATTTTTTAAGGGACTGTGGATTTATGGCTTAGCAGGATCACTGAAAGTAGTTACTCAGTGAAACTGCTGATTACAACTCAAATCAACACTGGCACCGAGTGTGCTCGTCTCTCCCCACCCGCCCCAGGAGAGTCATGGTGTGGTTAGTTCTCAGGGAAAAAGGAGGAGGTCATGTGCCTGAGAGTTGAGCTCAGGGGGTTTGCAATCTAACACAATGAAGTAGGGACAGAAATAATGGAAAGAGAGCCTGGTCTTTAGTGCATCTGTTAATGTGGCCTGCATGGTTCTGATTTTTTCCAAGTGTTTGCATTAGGTTTCCAAGTTTTCTTCAGCCTCAGCCAGTCATCGATTTCACTCTTTTACCTCTTCATCTGTAATTAATACAAGTGCTTGGCGTCTTCCTCTGTAGCTGGAAATTGCAAAATTAAATGAGCCCATGCACAGACTTACGCTCATGGACTTAAAAAGCCTATAGACTAGTTGAAGAAAGCAGGTTTGAGTGTAAATTGCTACCACTGTCATATTCTAGGTGAGAAATAAATTGCTGTGAGAACACAGGGCCTTTCAGCTACTCTTGCATGGCCAGGGCAGGAGTAGGCAAAAGTCTTCTTTTTCAGAGGTTGTGACATTTTCTCAAATTTTTGAAAGAGAGGTATTTGACAAAGACAGACCTCCCTTACTCACAGACAGTGTGAAGATAGGTACAGAGTCTAGGGCCTTGGAGAAAATACTTCGAGTCTCAGTTTTCCAGAAGTATTTGTCCATGCAGGCTGTCTGAGGGTGATAAGGCCAGAGGGAGCCAGATACTGATGGGCATGAGCACCAACGTGAAAAGCTAGAATTAACCTCGACAAGCCAAGAGCACCAGGGAATTACGTGAATGGGGAGGGGCACAGGGTGAGAGCTGTGTTTTATGGGGTGTAAGCAGAGGGGGGAGAAGACAAACAGGAGCAGGATTTCCGCTGTCCAGGTGACAGAAGATGAGGCCGGAAGTGGCCAAGGGCCACTGAAAGCCATGAGCTCAGGATGCTGTTAAAATTCGCTGCTCTCGAAAAGGAACTCTCCTGCACTGTTGGTGGGAGTGCAAACTGGTCCAACCACTATGGAGAGCTGTGTGGAGATTTCTGGACCTACTAAACATAGAGCTTCCATAGGATCCAGCAATTCCACTCCTAGGTATTTACCCAAAGGACACAGAAACACCAATTCCAAAGAACACCTGCACCCCTATGTTTATAGCAGCACTGTTTACAATAGCTAAGCTTTGGAAACAGCCCAAATGCCCCAAAATAGATGACTGGATCAAGAAGATGTGGTCCATATACACCATGGAATGTTACTCAGCATTCAAAAAAGATAAACACATGCAATTTGCAGCAACATGGATGGCGCTGGAAGGGATCATGCTCAGTGAAATAAGCCAGAAAGAAAAAGGAAAATACCGGATGGTCTCACTCATAGCAGGAATCTAGAAAACTTAAATAAGGGACCAGGAAAATGAATAACTATAAGAAAGTGAAAATCAAAATCAACAAAAAACTATGAACCAGAGACACTTTTTGGGGGATGGGGGGCAGGAGGGGAGGGATTGGGGTCAGAATGGGGGGGTTGCAATTGTATGGGGAATATAAAAATAAAATTTATTATTTAAAAAAAAAAATTCGCTGTTCTCGGTGTCTCCAGGACCCAGTCATATGAGATTTCGAAGATGGAAAAGGCGCTTTCAAGCCAGCTTCTAGGATTTGAGCCTTCATGTCTGGCTAACACAGATGCCATTAAGATTTGGAAAAACCATACGGATGAAGAGGTCAGGGAGGAAATAAGCTGAGTGCACTTTGGGAGATTGTTAGACATATCCATCAGTGTCCTAACTGGTGGTTAGCAGGCTGCTGCTGGAAAGCCTCGGTGGTTGAGAAAGAGGCAGCAGGTAGGACCCTAGACTAGGTCAGCAGAGGCACAGAGGGCTGAGCATGTGTTGGTGACTTTTCTGTTCTATTCTCATATTCAGATCACAACTGCAATGTTATTTTGAATTTCTCTCTTTGTGGACATGCTTTGAGGTTTGTGATACTGATGGCAAAATTAATAAAACAATCATTCATGTGAGAAGTGATGAGAGAAATTTGTTTTCTTAACCTGGAATGGAATAGTTCCACTAGAGAATATGTGTATTTCACCTTTTGGAGGAGAGCCATGTGAAATGATTAGGCTAATTTTTAATCATCCCAGTGATATAATGGGAATAATAAAACCCCATGGCAGAGTTGTAAAGAGATAATACATGCAACACCCCTGGCATGCACTTGGCAGTCTCCATCTTGGCTCTTACTGTTACTCTTAAGAATAGTATTAGTGAGCCTCCCTGGTGGCGCAAGGGATTAAGACGCAACCTATGAAGCAATCCACAGCCGCTGCAGCACAAGCTCGATCCCCGGCCAGGGAGCTACCCACAGGGCACAGCAGACCTCTGCTGTCTCCCTGCTGCTCCCCTCAGCAGTGTATTTCGGTCAATCTGCCTGTTCTGTTCCCTGCTCTGTCTCTGGTAACTCCTCCTCACCCCTGCACCTCTGGCCTGTACCCCAGTTCTTGTATGCATAAATAAATAAATCTTAAAAAAAACCCTATAGCATTAGGACTTGTGAGCACACGTTATAGATTTTGCCATTGTATTGGAAATAACATTTTAACTGCCAAAGCTGGCTAGTTAGATGGGCTGCCTTGAAAAGGGGCACATTGGTCGTGCTCTTTGGACAAACAGTTGGCAGAGATGTTATGGAGGAGATTTAAGGATTGTGAGGATAAAAGAACTGCAAGGTCTCATTCTGAATCTGAGGTTCAGATGGCTCCAGGGAATTGGAATGCAAACTCAGAAGTGAAACGGGCCTAGAAATGCAATTTGAAAGTCTTTTACTTGGAGGTGACAGTAATAGGTGATTGCCAGAGGAAAAGAGTGTAGAGAGCGGGGACAGTTTAGATAGAATCCTCAGTATATCTGCATTGGATGGCGGGAAAGGAAGGAGTCTAACACACACACAATAAAGTCTATGTGCATTCACACACTTATGTGCATGCACACGTGTCTGCACAGGTGTGCACTTATGTGCATGCACACTTGTGTGCATAGATGCACATACATATGTAAAATCGTGTGTACATTTAGATGTGTTGCACGTGTGTGTTTGGACATGCCGGCATTATGTGTCCTGAAAGAAAAAGGGAGTGTTGAAAAGGGAATAAAGATACTGTAGCGTACCGTGAAGCCAAGGAAGTGGAATTGTTTTTACCACTTTTATTTATATTTCTGTTAATCTTCAAAAAAGGATTGGAAGAGGCCCTGGTTTAAAGAAGGAAGGACTGCTGAGATCCGTCATGTGGCGGATAGGGTGAGATCAGGACCGAGGCAGTGGGCTAGATTTTGCAATGAGGAAGTTACTTGAGATTGTCTAGAAAGCACCTGTGATTAATGATTTATACATCATCTATTTCCAGAAGGTTTGATGCAGTGTAAATAAAAGCACTTTCACACAGGGCCATGAAAATGAAACAAAGGAGAGATAAGAAGTCACAAAAAGAAATACATGGGGGAAAGGGGTGACCTCCCCCAGCAGAACATGGGTAGGATTGTTACTGTTCAGGAGTGCTGCATTTTATTTCTGAGGTTCGCAGCAGACACAATCAAAGAGTAAGAGCGCCTGTCACCTCTAACCCACAGGCATTAAATTCTACCAGGAGTCTATCCTCTGGATCCTTAGGTAAGGAACAGTGATATACTAGATGTGGCATCTGCAGTGATTCTGCTGAAAAGGTAGGCCTTGAATTGCTGCTCTTTTGTCTGCCCTGAAAGTCAGGCATAAAGTCTGCAAAAGTCAGTAAGACAGTGATGATTTTAGGTTACTGCAGCAGCTGAATGTGCCTGGACCTGAAACTCCAGCTTGAGTAGCGTGAGGGAAGAGGGAATCTTGGCCAGGAGAGACCAGCTTAGTGCAGGGACAGGCGGTGAGAGGGCCACGTGCCTTGCTACCTCAGGGCCTTTGCACTTGCTCTGCTGGAATAACTTCCCCACATATTTTTCAGCCATCAAGTTTTATTTCACATTTCATCTCCTCAAAGAAATCTTTCTTAACCCTTCCTGTTATCTGTTACTCTGTAATCTTTTATTGAATTCATACCATTATGGCTCTAGAAAATTATTTATTATCAGTCTCCCTCTTCCCTGGAGGTGGTATGTAAATTATAACAATGCTGGGAACAGACTAGGGACTCACTATGCTGCAGGAGTGAATGTCTTGGGTGTGGGAAAGAACTTAGCTCAGAGCTGGTGTGATAATAAATGGGAGGCAGGGCTGCTCTCTAAAACGTTAACTGAGAAGAGGAGGATGATTTATAATGACAAATTTTGTACGTGGAGTTTTAAGAACACTAGGGTTTGGAAGAGCAACTGAGATTCTTTGTCCATTTTCTTTTCTACTCATAAGAAGCATTAGTACTAATTTGAGTGGTAAGGTCATGAATATTCATTGATCAGGCTTCTAAGGGCTAGAGTCTAAGTGGGGGAGTGTTGGAAGGGCCTTATATTGTGGCAAATTCGGCTTTCGCCCCTTTCAGATAAGATTATTTACTATTGGGCCTCCCCTGGTGGCGCAGCGGTTGAGCGCTGGGCTGCAAAGCTGCCCACAGCCTCTGCACCGCTGGTTTGATCCCCGGCCACCGGCAAGGGTCCCACATGGCGCGCAGACCTCTCCTGCCGCGCCCGCAGCTCCCCTCAGCAGTGTACTTCATCAGTCTGCCTGTTCTGCTCCCCGCTCTGGCTCTGGTGAATTCTCTCACCCTCCCGTGCTTCTGACTGTACCCAGTGCTTGTATAAATAAATAAATAAATCTTAAAAATAAAAAAGATTATTTACTATTGTCGATTTAAAGTTTAAAGTATGTCTTTTAAAAAATTCCGTGTGCTATTTGCACCTAATTAGACAGGTGCAGAGCCCTGTCTAATTAGCCATTAGCTGCATCTCCATCATGATCCCTCCTGGCAGCTAATAGTAAAACCCAAATGTGTGCGTGCATGTATTGGCAGGAAGGGATGCATCACAATTGCTGAAAATATAAATCAAGTCACTGACAGAAAAATAGAAAAGCAGATTGTCAGGTGAGAGGCTCCCTTTAGTTACGTTGGCAGCTAGAACCAGCCAATATGAGCCAGAGATTACATGAGTGCAGATACTCGCTTGAAAGAACTATGAGAGGTGAGGACTAAATAGAGAAGCAGTAACAGCAGCCTGAGGTGAGAGGTAGAACCAAGGAAAACTTTTTAAAAACATTTATTTTAGGTTTGGAGAGAACTAAACTTGTTGACAGTAAGAGGCAGAATTATTAGTAGTAAAGGTCCAGGGAGAATACCATGAATTTCCCGGAGCACCAATTCTATTCATTCTTTTTTGTTGATTTTTTTTTTATACTTTGTTTTCCATTTAAGAAAAATACATTAATTTTTATTGGGGTAATATGGGCTTTTTTCACTATGTATGATCTAGGTGTATAGATGAGTGTTGCTTCCCCACACCTGCCACCAGAGCACCCATAATCCTTCACCGCAGTCCAGTGGGTCCCTTACTCTTTTAGCCCCTACCCCCATCCTCCTGTAGACTCAACTCTGTGGGTAAATTTCTAGGGTATGTTTTGGTTTAGTTTCATCTGTTCCTTTGTTTTGTTTCATGTATTCCTTATATGAGTGAAATCATACTCTATTTGTCTTTCTCCTGAATTATTTCACCCAGCCTGATACCCTCTAGTTTCATTCCATGCTGTTGCAAATGGCAAAAGTTCATCTTTTTCATGATTGAGTCGTACTCCATTGTGTATTTATCCCCCCAACATTTTAGTCCACTCATCTGTTCCTAGACGCAGGTTATTTCCATAACTTGCCTATTGTCAGTAGTGCTGTAATGAACATAGTAGTGCATATGTCCCTTCAAATTACTCCCCTTTTTACATTCTTTAGGTAGATACCTAGGGGTAGAATTGTTCGATCATATGGTTGATTGATTTTTAATACTTTGAAAAACCATACTATAGATGTAAAATATTTCTATATCAGAAAAAACACAAATATTAGGAAATAACATATAATATTCATTCTTTCATTCATTCTAGCTTAGCCCTGTTGCCTGAAAGAATTTCTTTTTTTTTTAATTTTGGGACTACTTGGTGGTTTGCCTCCAGACCCCAGGATAAAGTTAGCAGTTCTGAGTTAGTGGAATTTCCCCAGGGTTATGGATTGGCAAGGGATTTTAGAATCACGAAACATAATAAACTCAAAAGGCACCTTGAAACTGTTTGAATCCACAAAGTAATGGATTCTTTTTTTCCACCCTCATCTCCTTACCAACAAGCTCATGGCCAGAAGAAAGATGTTGTGAGACAATATTACATTTTTCTTAAATGGTATTACTGGCAGCATCAGAAATTACAAAAAGTGTTTTTAACTTAGAAGACTGAATAAAAAAATGCTTGATCTAGTTTTTCTTGTATGCTGAGTGTGAAGAGTTTTGATTATTAACTGTATTATGCAGTCAGTTGACCAAGTGGTTGGTTGTTAAAACAAACAAGTAAACAAAGATGTTACCGATTATAATTTGTTCAGTTATTTCACAAGGGGATTTTAGATCTAGTAACTGCTGTTTATGTGTCACAAGCAAAAGTAAGTCACTGGAGGTCTGAGCAGGTAAGAATGCTTGCTTAAAAAAGTGGAAATGAACCTTAAAATGAAAAATGATCACCTCCCAAACTCTTTGGGGATGGACTCTTTCAAATGCAAAGGAAATGGTAGATTTTCATTTTCCCTCATCTTCCCAATTGAAGGCAGACCAGTGCACTGTCACTCAAAAGTAGGAGGATAAACAGGAAATTGCAGATCAGATAATAAAGGAAAGGAAGCCATGAGCATTTGACTGCAAATCTTTCAAACCACAAAGAAAAAACTCAATTCATCTGCAATGCTTTGTTGTTTATGTCTAATCTTCCCCTGTGTTTGACTTTTATGAGAATAATCTGCAAATAAAGAATAAATGATTTGGGGGAAAATATAAGTAAGGGATGATGGAGAGACAGAACTTTTGTGTCTGACTCATCCACTGAAGTTTCTCTTCTAACAAATACCCATGGGGACCTGCTATGTATGTGTTGGGCACCATTCTGGTAGATCCAGATTTGTTAGGTGACAAAACAGGCAGAAATGCCTGTCTCCATGAGACTTACATGATGTCTGTTCTTTGATTTCTTTAATTGCCTTGTAGTAGACTAATTTATAAATCATCTGGGGTACTTTGTAAATTAGGGTTATCAAATTATATATATATGTAGATGTATGTGTATATATGTATGCATATATACTTTGGTATAGATATATGGATTTACTTACACCTGTATACTCGCACCCTTATATTAAGAGAGATGTGTGTGTGTATACAAATACATGTATATGTATATAAATACATATATGTATATAAAATGCTACACTAGGTATAAATAGTTGAGGCTAATCTAGAGTTTGCCCAGGGTTGGTGACTGAACAGATTGGAATGTAAAGGGAATTTTCTGCATGTTCATGATTTTAAAAACTGACATGACTTGATATTAGTCCATTTCAAACCTATATACTGTACCACTGGAAATATATTCATTGCAGTTGAGAAAATATTGGAATGAGAAGTCGAGGAAGGAGATTCCACGCTCCTGCCTTCTCTCAACAAGGAAACGCATGGCTGACAGTGTCTGAAATTCTGGGCACAAGGGGGAGAAGCGAGCTCCTTTCGCATAGACTAGAACGCTCACGTCCCTCCAGGAATTTCCCAGGAATGAGCTGCCTGCTCTCTTGCGCTGTCCATGCATTTGCCTGGAAGCCAAAGTTTCTTCCTCCTGTTCTAGATTCTGGGGTTTTAGAGCATCATTAAGTGAAGTCGAAGAATGTTGAGGTATACCAGAAAATTGCAGTCACACTCCATGGAAGTAGAAAACCCAAAGGAAGATGTTCCTGATATGCATATTTAGGTAATAAAAGAGGGATGCGGTTTTATTGTATCTAAGCTCTTGGCAAAATGATGTGCTGAATCTCTAGAATGTGCAGAGCCAGAATGGGAGTGACATGAATAAAAATGACTATAGCTGTAAAAGAGAAGAGGCAGAGGCAATTTAAAATTGCAGGGAAGGAGGGAATGACAGGGCACTGGCCTGCTTTTTTGGTTTTTTTTTTTTTTTTTTTTGATAGGTGTTTAGAAGATTGCCCTGTAACTGACAGAGTTTCCAATTATATTATAAGGGAAGCACGATTTCCTGAAAGAACTCATTGGGAACAGTCTGAGTCCCCCTTTTGCCCGCGACTGATCCTGGTTCATAATGACATACACGGAGTAACAGGATGGCTTTGTTGTCAGGGATAGCACCGAAGCAAGAACTGATAAATTATCAAGAGCTGTTAGGGATTTGATTGTTGCCAAGGGGAAATGAAGAAAAGAAATCTGACTGTGTTCCAGGAAAATAAGTAACTGTAGCTAATGCTCTGGTTGGTATTTTGTTTGTTTTGTAATGATGGACTTGAGAAGACATGGCAAGTAGCCTGCCACCACCTACAGTAATTTCAGGTTAAACAGAACAAGTTATATTTTTATAGCTGAGACTGAGATATTATTATTTTATGTTATATATTGTGTGGCTAGAATTAAAATTTGATTATCCTGGTGTCTGATCATCGAAAATATAGAGTTTAAGGAGATTTATTCTGTACTTATAATTGTTTTATGCAAACAGTATGGAAAATTCATTATAGAATTTATTAAGTTTAACTTTACAGAACAACTGAAGGCTTCTTGGTTAAATGAAGTACATTTGAAAAGAGCATTCACCCTGTGTTAACCTTGTTTTTTTTTACTCTTCAAATATTCTGTTGGGTGTTTGGAGAAAAACACGGCATGCATGTTTATGAATAATGAACTACCAAAATGTTTTTTCCACCTTGAGATGGGATTCAAGAGACGTGAGTTCCAGCTGTAGCTATAAAATGACTCAATGAATCTGTGAGTCCCAGCAAGGCAAAGAACCATCATATTCATATAAGACCACTCAGATCGCTCAGCATAGCAAGAAGACACTTAGGGTGATGGCCGTTAGTCACCAGGGATTGCTCATTGGCCATCCCTAGATGCCTCGTGAAACAGTGAATATCTCTCCCTGAAAGGGACATTTCAAATACAGTCTCCAGATTGGCCAAGGACCCACCATCACCCTGCTCCTTCCACCACTCTCCTGCTCTCAAAGACCAATGTCCTTCCTTCCAGAAAATGGTTTCTGCTCTGCTTCCATGCCTTTGCTCCTCCTGCTTTCTGCTTGCGATTCTGTACAGATTTCCCTTCACCTCTTCAAATTTGGACCACCTTTTAAGACCTAAGCCAGAGTCCTGAGACCTTTAAGAATCCTTGGCTGATCCCCTCATGAGGATATTTCTTCCTCTACTGAAACTAACTGCATTGTTACAATGCCACTTATATTTTTAAATTTTCCATGACAGAAGCCTTTTGCTCTCCAAAATCTTATCAGAAGCTGGCCTTCATACAACCAGCCAGTCTGGAACTCTAGGAGTTGACTTAACCTGCCGCCCCATCCCTGTCCCATCCCTAACTTAGGCTTAGTCTACCTCTTACGTCCATCTTACCCCTGTCCCATGTCTCCATTCCTGCTTTCCCAGTTCACCATCATCTTCTCGCCTGGACAACTACAACAGCCTCCTCTCTTCCATTCTCCCTTTAGTTAGCCTGTCCTCCACACCGGTGCTGGAGTGACCACATCCATGGTACCTGGCACCTAAGAACATGTATTATCTCCCTATCACCTATGGATAAAATCCAAATAATTTGCATAGTCTCTTCATTATTCCTCCCAGCCTGTCTGTCCCCTCTTGCTGTCACTTCTCAGGTACCTTGGGACCCAGTAATTATATATTGCTTTCAATAAAACTGCCCCCGGCTACCTCTGACCGCTTCCATGCTTGCTCCGCCACAGGGGAACACTTGATGAAGACTTTCATAATCTCACTGCTTATGAGAGTGGAGACTCGTTGGGGGGGTGGTTGCTGGAGGGGAAGGAACTGAGAGGGTTGGGAGACCTTTCTTATTTTAATGCTCAACACAGATAATAGGTATCTAATAAATATTTATTTATTAGCTGTCCATATAGCTGGGAACTTCCCCGCCAACTCTCTACTATATAATACAACAAGGTGGACACAGAGTAATAATACCTGTTTGTCAGGCACCTCAAGACTTAAGTTAGACTAATGAGGTAGACATACTTGGAGTGCCTGGGACATATTCTCTGAAGTTAACCAGATTCCAAATTCAATGAGGCGTCTCTTCCTACAGTTACCATTTTGTTCCCCAAACGTCCTGACTTTGGCCTTCAAGGCCTTATCTCACCTGTCCATGCCCCTCTCTCCATCAGAGTCCCCCCATCCTCTCTGAATTCTGTAACCTTCTACTCTCCCTTTTCTCCATCACCCCAGCATACAGCCTTTTATTGCAATGGACCAGAATATCCCCAGCTGAGGTCCTTCGTTCCTCCTACCTGAAATGTTCTTACGAGGATATCCATGCTTCTTATTCCTTCTCTTCTTTATCTTTGCTCAGATGTTCCCTTTTCAAGGACACCTTCCTTGACCACTACTAAACATGACAAGTTCCTCCTCCCTTCTAGCCCCCTACCACCTCCTTTTTATGTGTAGCACTTAGAAGTTCCAAGTGATCATGTCTTTTATTCACTACCGTATCCCAGGTACTCTAATAGAGCCCAGCTCCAGCCACTCAATAAACCAACCAATCTGTCTGACATGCACACAGTTCTTGCATATTCAACAAATACATTTTCTTTGAATAATCTTTATGTCCACAATCTAATTCCACGTCTGGTTGTTGGTTAACATCAAATATATTCTAGATTTCAAGAGTCTTTTGTCTTGGGCTTCATTCCTGACTCTACCATTTTCTTCTTAGGTGTCTTTGACTGAGTTATTCCATCTTTCCAGGTTCAGTTTTCTCTTTTGTAAAATAGGGCTGATGAAACCCGCTGAATTGCTAAGATTATAGCAAGTACTTCAACATCTATGAAGTTCTGTAAGCATGTTAGTTGGAAATTATTTTGATTTATTACATGTGTAAGGAGCAGAAGAGGCAGATGTCATAGTGAAGAATGAACATAATAATCAAGCAGATAGGGATTTGAGTTTGTCTCTACCTTTTATTATAACTGTGCAATTTAATTTGCCTCCTTTTCTATGAGTAAGGAATTTGGTTTAATCTCAGAATTGACTAAGTTACTGAATGAAGTAATATACCATGTTTCAATGATTCTAAGATGTATGTTGCATTTTTTTTGCATTTTAACTTTGCAGAAATCAGTACACACTTTACAATCAACAGCATCTTTAAGTTAATGAAATGTGGCATCTACTTCAAAACTTCTCTGTATGAAACAGAATGGTAATTGCAGTCCAGAGTCTTTCAGGTCAACCTGCCAATTTTAAGATATTTATCTTCCTCCCTCTATTGGGGTAAAAAAAAAAAAGAAGACTTTTGGTGACTAATGATAAGGCAGTGAATTTTGTCTCAAATTTTTTAATAGCTCTTACTTGGCAGGTTGTTCTCAAATGTTTTATTTTCTGATTTTACCCAAGAAAACTATGAATTTACTCCAAGCATTAACCACAGAGTCATTAATTTCCTCCTAGTAAGAAGAGGACACTTTGTTTTCCTGATTCTTTCCCTGTGTAGTTTGGTTTACACTTTTTCTTCCTTTTGGTTCAGTCATGGAAGCCAGGAATAGAAGAATATCCTGGCAACCTGAGCAGTCTCACCTTAACATAAATGGTTGCTAGGAGAATAGGGGAGTTGCTTGAGCACATGTGGCTGTGCCATCCTGGAGGAACCAGTGGACTGTGACAGAAACCAGCAGCCCAGAGCAGCACTCTGCATTGCTGCCTTCTGCCAGAGGGCATGGAAATATAACTGCCCTGCCTTGCTCCCGACAATTGGTGATAATAGTTTATGATCTATTTTAAATAAAATATAAACACAATGGGAATAAAAGTTACTACTAAGAATGCCATCATAAAGATATGTGATGTTCCAGCCCATTATTCCTTGAACACTCTCCTATTAAATTGAAGCTACTAATGCAATGTTATCATCTAGCCATAGGTCATTACTTAGATGTTATATCCTCCTATATATCTTGTGGTCTGTTGTAGTGTCCTGGTTTTCAGGTGGCAGAATTGGAAAAGAATAACCGAAAAGTGCTCCGTGGGTGGGTGATTGCAAGAAATTCTACACACATTAGCCATATTCTTTGTTTACTGAACTATAAAAATTCTGAGATGGATGTAGTATATTTCCATAATGAGTTTCAATAGCGGAAGCTCATTACACAATTCATTTTATTCATTCAGCAATTATGGTTGAGATTCTACCAAGTGCCAGCCGCTGAATATCAGGGCAGTGGCTAACATAAATATTTTAAGATAGAATGCATAAAACAACAAACATGCACAATGCCTAATATTTGCATTGTACTTGTCCTTTATTTGAGGGGGGCACTCAGATGTTTTGGGCTTAGACCTTATTAGCATTTGAAAGAAAATGACATGCAGAAAAATAAACATTTTAAAATCCATCCACTTAGGCCAGCCCTTGTTTGGCAAATGTGATTAGATCCCTCCATGTGCATTGAATAGTCTGGAGCAACCAAAGGGACCACTGAGGTCTGTGGCATTTTCTGTGTTGCAGCCACCGGAGTGAGGTTGAAAGAGGTTCTGTGAATTTTCCTGGATAATGTTAAGGAAACTCTTCTAGTCACCCGTCATCATGTGCTTGATAGGTCCTGACTAGTCTATGACTCAAGGATTACATTCTCTGTCTGCATTTCTTAGTGTCAGGAACGCATGATTCAGTTCATCGGGTTGTAAACCCTGTATACTTCAGCTACCCTCACTCCCTTCTCTGAAGAATTGATTGACCAGATTAGATTAACTTGTTAGAAAGTTATCTTCATGAGTCTATTCCAACTTTGATTCTTTTTTCCCCCTTTAAACATTATAAAGTGAGAATGTTAACTTCCACTTGGGTCCGCTTCTATCTGAAATAAAAATAGAAGTAGGTTGCAGAGTGACATAGATGTCAGTACGGAACTTAAAAACATTCTTTTTCTTGGAATAAAAAGACTAAAGACTTATGTCAAAGGATGTTCCACTTTATTCTACTCTTTCCTAAACCAAGTCACATCTTTAGGAATGTAACAAGTCTAGAAGTAGCCTTTCTCAGGGTATATATTTGTGTACACACACACATTTATGTTTCTAATTTTACTTAAGTTAGAAGCTGTGTGAGTTTTGCCAACTTTACCCCTAAAGAAAACTGGAGGTGGAGTGTGTCTCTGGTGTGTCACATTGTAAGGAGAGGTGCAACCAGAATTTGAATACAGAACCTTTTAAATTCAATTTTTTTATCAATGGTATGTGGGTCTTTAAAAAAGTCAGTCCCACTACATCAAATTAAAGAGCTTCTGCACAGCAAAAGAGACAATAACAAAAACAAAGCAAAACCCCACCAACTGGGAGAACATTTTTGCACACAACACTAATGATAAAGGACTGATCACAAAAATCTGCAAAGAGCTGATGAGACTCAGCAACAACAAAGAAAATAATCCAGTCAAAAAATGGGCAGAAGAGCTAAAAAGAAACTTCTCTGAAGAGGAAATGCAAATGGCCAACAGACATATGAAAAAATGTTCAACATCACTTGTCATCAGGGAAATGCAAATCAAAACTACCATGAGATACCATCTCACACCAGTGAAAATGGCACATATTAAAAAAACTAGCAACAACAAATGTTGGCGAGGTTGTGGAGAAAAAGGAACTCTCCTGCACTGTTGGTGGGAGTGCAAACTGGTCCAACCACTATGGAGAGCTGTGTGGAGATTTCTGGACCTACTAAACATAGAGCTTCCATAGGATCCAGCAATTCCACTCCTAGGTATTTACCCAAAGGACACAGAAACATCAATTCCAAAGAGCACCTGCACCCCTATGTTTATAGCAGCACTGTTTACAATAGCTAAGCTTTGGAAACAGCCCAAATGCCCAAAAATAGATGACTGGATCAAGAAGATGTGGTACATATATACCATGGAATATTACTCAGCATTCAAAAAAGATAAACACATGCAATTTGCAGCAACATGGATGGCGCTGGAAGGGATCATGCTCAGCGAAATAAGCCAAAAAGAAAAAGAAAAATACCGGATGGTCTCACTCATAGCAGGAATCTAGAAAACTTAAATAAGGGACCAGGAAAATGAATATAAGAAAGTGAAAATCAAAATCAACAAAAAACTATGAACCAGAGACACTTTTTGGGGGGTGAGGGGCGGGAGGGGAAGGATTGGGGTCAGAATGGGGCGTTTGCAATTGTATGGGGAATATAAAAATAAAATTTAATATTAAAAAAAAAAGTCAGTCCCAAAGGTTTTGAATAACAAATACAGAACTTCTGATGGATGAGCCAAACTTCTTTTTTCCATTCAAATCCCTTTTTATTGTTCTTCATAAACTCACTCATGAAAACATAGTCACTGGGATCACAGCAGGAAAGAGAGGTGGTGTGAGCAGAACGCATGTTTCCACCATCACAGACCCAGCTCTCCTTTATGTAGGAATAAATTTTTAGAAAAGTTTTTTTTTCCCTCATAGTTATGCCTCGCAATCATAGCAGGATGGAAAAATAATTCAAATTAAGTCAGGGTTGTATTTATTTTCACTTCATGTTTCCCCCCAGAGGTATTTAAAATTTAGTTTCCAATCTTCTCCATTAGATCTTTTTAAAATATTAAAAACTCTGAAAGTGCCTAGAGGCAAATCAATAAATATTAAAATTAAAGAGGCAAAGTTACTTTTCACCAGGCTCTCTCTGCTGGGACACGAAGGCACAGTAGGCAAAGCATGGCTTCATTTAACAAGTGCATGAGGGAGTGAGTGGGTTAGATTTGTGTCCCAGCTCAATGTCTGTGCAGGTGTGTGTCTCACCAGCGTGTTCGTTGCCATCCCGTGCCTGTGTCCAGAGTGACATACCATTTGCCTTCCAAGGCAGTTTCATTTTAGAAAACGAAAAGGGGGTGCTGGAAATGCTCACCTGGAACCAGGAGTTGTGACCATGAATAATTCCAGACTAAGCAGATTGAGTGGCCACCTGACAGTGACCCCAAGAACTTTCCACTCTGCTGTGTTTGGCTCCCCCTTCTTTTGCTCTTTAAAATGTTAAGTTTTTAATATTTTGAAAAGATTGAATGGAGAAGATTTGAACTAAATTTTAAATACCTCGGGGGCCGCGGGGTGGGGCGGGGGGGGGGGGGCGGGCATGAAGTTAAAATAAATACAGCCCTGACTTAATTAGAATCATTTTTCCATCCTGCTATGATCGAGAGGCATAACTGTCCCTGCCATTATTTCCAGGTAATCCTTCATGCTCTCTTGCCCCTTCCGGACCAGCCCCACTCCTTTCTCTGCCCAAATTTCAAAATTTGCACATTAAGTAATCAGATGAGTGCACGCTATGTCTCTCAAGGCATCAGCCTCACTCCCGTGTCCTTCTCCCTTACTTCTCACCACCTTTTGCTCTGGGCATAGTTACTCTGTTATCCTTAATAAATTCAGAGAGGGCCTCCCCAGTGGTGCAGCAGTTGAGCGCTGGGTTGCGAAGCTGCCCGCAGCCTCTGCAGTGCCGGTTCGATTCCCGGCTGCTCCCCGGCCACCGGAGGAGGGTCCCACATGGCGCGCAGACCTCTCCTGCCGCCCGCTGCTCCCCTCAGCAGTGTACTTTGGTCCTTCTGCCTGCTCTGCTCCCCGCTCTGGCTCTGGTGAATTCTCTCACCCTCCCGCGCTTCTGACTGTACCCAGTGCTTGAACAAACAAACAAACAAACAAACAAACAAACAAACAAACAAATAAATAAATAAATAAATTCAGAGAGCGATCCCAGAGGCCCTTGACCTCATCTCTCCAAGGGATCTAGTCTTCTAGCCTCCCACTCATGTGCACCACATGTGCACTTGTCCTCACAAGTGGACACCCCATTCTCTGTCTCCACAGCTCATACTCTTATCTCACCCGCCTTCCAGTCTTCAGCAATCCTTGGACCACACAGGAACCTACACTCCATGAATCACTGTCCTCCATCCCCTTGACATCTTGTCACTTATAGGCGCTGATGCTCTGAATTCACCTCCAGATCACTATTGTCTAAACCCTACTGAGCACATAATAGTTGGTCAATAAATGTTTGTTGACTTAAAGAAGAAACGCATGGGATGAATACTTAAAACCCATGGTTCATTTTTCCTTGCTCTTGACTGTTAAGAAATATTTGACCATTCTCTCATGTAGTGACAATACATATTTTACCCAAAGCCACAAGTAACAACTGACTAGTTCACTGCTTTTTCTGTGATTGGTCAATGAGCAAATAAGTAACTGGTTAGAACTGTTACATTGTGGTTTTTTTTTTAAGATTTATTTATACAAGCACTGGGTACAGACAGAAGCGTGGGAGGGTGAGAGGATTCACCAGGGCCAGAGCGGGCAGCAGAGCAGGCAGATGGACCGAAGTACACTGCTGAGGGGAGCAGCGGGCGGCAGGAGAGGTCTGCGCGCCATGAGGGACCCTTGCCGGTGGCCGGGTATCGAACTGGTCTGCAGAGGCTGCGGGCAGCTTTGCAATCCAGCGCTCAACCGTTGAGCCACCTGGGAGGCCCTACATTGTGTTGTTAATTAACAATCCAACAATATGCTGAGTTCAAACAGCCCCAAAACATAGTTTTGTTTTCCTCCTCATCAATGGCATATTGAGAGAAAGAAGCCCCTTTATTAACAGTGGGGAGGTCTCTTCCTTTGATTGGGTTTATTGGCTGCTTTCTATCATCTTCCTGAAATCCTTCAAAAAAAAGGTACCTGAGGGCCTCCCCTGGTGGTGCAGTGGTTGAGCGCTGCTGCTGCGAAGCTGCCCGTAGCCTCTGCAGAGCGGGTTCAATCCCCGACCTCTGGCGAGGGTCCCACATGGCATGCAGACCTCTCCTGCCGCGCCCGCTGCTCCCCTCAGCAGTGTATTTCATCAGTCAGCCTATTCTGTTCCCCACTCTGTCTCTGGTGAATCCTCTCACCCTTCCACGCTTCTGTCTGTACCCAGTGCTTGTATAAATAAATAAATAATAAATCTTTTAAAAATAAAAAAGTTACCTGAGATAACCATGGAAGTCAGAGTTTTTGGTTTTCAATGAGTCATTCAACCTGAATGATTGATATAAAAAGCCAATTTTATAAACACTTAATTCATTAAACTTGATATCAAAAATTTGTAATGGGAACTTTCAGGAAAAAATATGCCCACATTTTAATGTTAATCTGAGCTTATAGCTTTATGTGGTGATGATCATAAAGTCACAATAAACCTGTGAACTGGGTGTCTTGAGGTCATCATTCAGTTTGATCATCCTCTTGGTATAGAAATGGGAGGGGAACCCCAATGAGATTGAATGGCTGTCTTGAGTGATAAGAAAATGATGACCAGGATCTCCCACTTGCACTAGCCACTGCCCATTGAGGCTTTGCTTGGGAAATAAACTCTTCACCATCATTTTACATGAATCACAAAATCCTCACAAGAAGGTAGTGAGCTCAGTCTTAGTGTCTCTCCCATGTCATGCCTCCTTTTCCTTCCAATGAGGAAACAGCCCAAAGAGGCTACACAACATTTCCTTCTTGCACAGCAAGTTAGGGCCACAACCTGCCTTCCGCCTCGTTGACCTTATTTCCCACCAACACTTGCTGTCTTTTCCAGCCCAGTGTCTTTGCATTTGATGTTTTTTCTGTCTACTGAGGCTCTTTTCCTCATCTTTAAGACCCAGCTGAAGCATGACTGCTTTTTTTTTATTTATTAAATTTATTTATTGTTATTGAAATATCGTCGTTCCACATTCCTGCCAGTGTTTTGACCATGAAAAATATCACCCTCAGGTGTGGTCACCGTGGCACTGCCACCACCAAAGCACCCAAGGTCCTCCTCCAAATTCCACTGTGCTCTCTCTGCTCACTGCCCCCCCCCAGCTCTCACCCTTCTCTCTCTACTTCCCCTCTGAAAGCTCAGATATAGGGTCAGTTTTCAAGGGTTGATTTTAAAGTTTTGTCTTTGCCTGACATTTGTGTTTCTCTACATTCCACCTATAAGTGACACCATTCATTATTTTTCTCTTTCTGGCTTACTTCACTTAGCATGCATAATCTCTTCCAGCTCCATCCATGCTGCTACAAATGGCATATATTTGTCCTTTTTGATGACTGAGTAATATTTCATTAGGTGTATATACCACATCTCCCTGAGCATCACTGCTCTTGGAAGCCTCTTCATCCGTCTCCTCTGGCTTCCAGTAACACATTGTTCATGCACTATCCAAGCCCTTATTTTGTAGCACTACAAATCTCTTCATGTGTTTTTCTTCCCACTAAGCTGCTATCTCCTTGAATACTCTTATTTTTTCCTTATTCCCTTCATTTCTTGTACTTAACACTTATATTAGAGGCAGCAGAAGACCCTGAAAAGCATTAGAGGAATGATTGACTGTAAAACAAACTATGTGGTTTAGAAAACTGAACCTGTTATATTCAGATTTTCAAAGCTGAAAATCAGTTTGTATCTCTAAATATTGTGTATAGTTATTTGTGAAGCAGCTGTCAATATTTCTTATAAACTCTAAATATTAACTGTCTTTCCATGGAAAGTTATATATCCCTTTTACAACTCAGCAAATATGAATAATATATAATTAGATCTTTTTTTCATAATCTGTCAGTAAAATTAGAGAAATGTCATTCTGGTAACCATCTTGAGATTATTTCTCTTAACATATTTATTTCAGAGAATCATTAGCTATTAAATTCTGTATCTCTACGGAATAGCATGTATAATTGAAAAGCTTGCTTTGTTACAAATTCAATTATTAAGTGGATAGATTTTTCTTAGAGTAATAAATACATCTGATATTCAATTTCAAAATCATTTATTAAATGGCAGCTGTTTCCCAGAACAGAGTGGAGCTATTTAAAATTATGATATAACAATACTATTTCAGAAAATATTCCTCTTGCTTTTTTCGTGTTGTAAATTTTTTTTTACTGCTTCTGTTTTTTCATTTCAATATTGACTATATGGTAGCCAAGATCCATACTCCTTAAATTTTTTAACAGACCTGTTAATGTAAAAATATTTCATTGTGTAAATAATGGTATTACTCTGCTATTCAGATCTCTGAATAATTTGCCAGCGATTGGCCCAAAGTGAATTTCATATATATTGTCTACTTTCAGAGAATAAGTCAGTTAAATTTCTGTCCCTCATGTTGTTTTTTTTTAATTATTTTTCTAAAAAGATAAGATTGCTACTAGTCAAAATCATACAGGCAGGAAGTAGAATGGTGGTTACCAGGGGCTGGGGAAAGAGGAGGTCAGCAAGTTATTTAATGAGGATAGAATTGCAGTTCTACAAAATAGGAAGAGCTCTGGTGATGGATGATGATGACAACAGGGCTTTACGAATATATCTGCCACCACCGGACTGTACACTGAGTATGGATAAGATAGTACGTTTTATATTTATGTATCTGCCATGATAAAAAAAAATTACGATAGTCTCCTCTAGGTCCACTTAGACCTTGGATGATAGCGTAACCAAAACACATGCTATTTACCTCACTGATCTCATATTCCATGAGAGGATGTTAATGAGAACATAGGAATCTGTATTCATAAAATAACGTATCATGATGGACTGATATAACTGACATGCACATTCTAAAAATACGAATGATCATCAGAGATTCCCACAAAGGAATATGGGAAATAATGTGGATTTACCTTAAAAAAACTATAAATAGAAATATCATATGATTCAACAACCCCACTCTTGAGCATATATCCAACAAATACGAAACCATCAACAGAAAAACCCCTTTCTTCTACACTGTTGACAGCACCATTGCTTACAATAGTTGGAAAATGGAGAAAGCCCAAATCTCTTTCAGTAGCAGATAAATGAATCAAAAAGATACAGTACATACATACCATGGAATATTATATAACCACAAGAAAGGATGAAATATAGCCCTTTTCAAAATAGAAGGACTTTGAAAGAATGGTGTGCAGCAAAACAAGTCAGAAAAAAAGAAATTGGATTCATAGAACAGAAAATTTGACAACATAAAACACTTTCAAAAACTACTTGACATGAACAAACATCCTAAGGGCTCTGAGGCCAAGATGAGGGGGGTGGGGTGGCGAAAAGATATTCCAACAAAAACCAAATATTGAGCCCCAATATTTTGAGGTTTTGCATTATTGATACCATTAATATTTCCCGTGGCAAATATTTATCTTGTTTATTTATAAGGTTATGTTAACCCCAAAATTATGTTTATCTGTGAATGTGACAGTTATAAAAATATTTTTAAAATCTTCATTGTGTATCCTAATTCAAAAATGTTTTATAGAACTTTAATTGATAACAAACTGGATAATCTATTTGGCTGAAGTATGAAAACCTTCCTCCACGAAATATATACCTGTGTGTAGAAGGGCAGCAGGAAGAAAAGAAGGTCAGGAAATTATTTTGAGACTTCTGCCTTTTTCCCATTGATTTTTTGAATATAATTTTAAAGTTATCAATATATTGAAAACTTTTCTAAGAATTACAAAGATAAAAATATGACAAAGAATTAAAATTAAGTTGAAGTTCATGTACTTCCTAGTAACACAGAACCAGCCTTTTCAAAATTGTAGTGTTCTGAATTTTCTATATTTGATTCTCAAGGAGTGTGAAGCGTGGACATTTGGCAGGAAAGGCATAGGACGGGAAGTTGTAGCTAACATTGGGAGTGTTTTTCGCTCATCATCAACTTTGAAAACACATCACTACAGTATGTTCAGTCTTGTGTTATGAATGTGTGTAACAGTGTGGAAGAGGACTTAAGAAAGCTTCTGCCTTGGTGACACCCTCTGTAACAATCGTACAATATACTTTCATACACATTGTGGCATTTGGATCTGAGAACAAATCTGTGGTACTAGAGGATGTTTTCCCTATTTCAGAGACAGAGAAAGCCAGTTTCAGTAAATGACTGCTCAAAAGTTACCTGTGATATAGTGTAGGTAGGATTGACATCTGAGTCTTTTGACTCAGAGGCTAATGATCTTTTCACGAGATCACTTTAGGTCTCTAGATGCTAAGTAGAAATTTGTTTTCTATTTATCCAATTACCTACTAAATCAAGATTGTATTAAGTGGATACTCTTCTGGCTCCCTCTATTCTCCCTAGTTCCATGAATTCTGGTAGATGTATACTGTAACAGAATACACAGATACCTGCCGATGATAAGATACCCGCAGATGACATATGTGCCACTTAGCCTACCCCTTAATTACTGCCCCCAGTGGGGTTTCAGTACCCTCTCTCTTGTCACTTGGATTACTGCTCTTCCTTGGAGAAAGGTGAGAAATGATCATCATCAGGTTTGGGTCCCTTACCTGGTAGTTAAGGAATTTATGAAAGATAAAGTAAGCTATTTCCGAATGGGGGTGGGGGAGGGTGGGGTGAGGGTAAGTCAAACCAAATCAATGATTAGAGTCACGAGTGCTTCATTGACTTCAGAAAAGGGTCACTATGCTGCATATTATAAGACTTCCCGATAAAACAGTGTGTTTCAGAGGTACACAAAGAATCAGGTCACATTCCATGATAATCTGAAATTCATCTGCCTGTGGAAGGTGTGAACCTACCATAAAAATATCCGTGGTTGAATGACACCGGCTCACAGGTGGAATCAAGTAAGACACTGTGTGTTTGATATTTAAGATAAGTTTAAATGTTTCAAGTACAGAATACATGGTTGTAAAACAAATTACTGTTGCTAATTACATTTCCCAAGTAAGATCTCCCTATTTCTCGATTTCCTCATCGTTTGTATAACGGCAGTGGCAGGACTCCCTCACTGATTCAAGGAGAGTAGAAATGCAGTGTTGTGAAGCTTTAATAATGTCAGGAGTTAGTCCATTCCCCCCCTTACTGGTTTCCAAATGAAAGCAAATCATAGAGGGAAATTGAAACCATAACTGCTTCTCTTGGTAACACTTTGTTCCTCAGGGATGCTTGGACTAAGAGGAATGCACAATAGCACCACACATTTAAGGTACAAGTGATGAGTCATCAGACGCCATTTCTATAATTCCAAAACACTCATAAGCTAAATTGTACTGGGATAATTTGTGAGCAATGTTCTGACCTCTACCATTTCCAAGGCTCACTTGACTTTGTACCTTGAGGTACTTTTTAAGTAGATTCTATCACTTTAATTTTGCAAGATCTCAAGCCCATTCAGCTCTAAACCATGAATATAATTGCACATTCTTCATTCAAAAGACAGAATGGTCGTAAAGATGGGGTTGAGGTGGATGAAGATGAGAAAGACTTTGTGACAAAATAATCAAATTACTGGGGCATTATTTTAGAATACTAGTACCAAAACATTATCGTTTCTTGGAGAGATCTTAATAAATCAGATATGGATAAAAGCTTCAGTGTCAAAAAAAAAAACAAAAAAAAAATGGAAGAGTGTTTTTGACCATCTTGAAGAAAAATTCCCTAAGTCTTCTACTGTTGCCGTGAAAAATCATAAAGTTAAAATTGTACCTTAGTATTTAGATACATCTATAAGACAGCATTTTTTTTCAGGCAAAGAATTATCCAAAGTGGATATTCATATACCTTGTAAAATTCTAACATGGCATTTATTTAGGTGGGTTAAAAGAAGATGAATTATGTGTAGATTTTTCAGAGGAAAATATATAAAAGTTAAATACAGCAATTTTTTGAAAAATGTTTAATGATGATCTAAATTGAGATTCTCTGCTAGTAGTGTCAGTCTTGAGACATTTCCAACTGAATCTGAGCATCAGATTTCCCTTTTTCATCAAAAAAAAAAATCTCATGGCTTGGTTTAAAATGTATATTGTCAAATACTAATTGAAAATGGATATTTTTTAATTCCCCTAAATTTATAGAATATTATTCAATGGAGATGGTTTTTTGAAGCCAAGTATTTATATTAAGATCTTTATACTTAAAGACTTTATGCTTAAAGACTTTATATTAAGATCTTTATACTTAAAGACTTAAAGACTTTAAATATGTAATTATGTGGATAATTACCCAACAAATAACTCTTTATGAAGATATTTCCTTAAATATGTTGTGGATTTACACTTAACAAAATCATGTAAGACAGTTTTCTAAACTAGTCATTTTTTACAGGTTCACGAGTAGAATTCAGTATCTCAGAAAACCAGTGGAATACATTGTAGAATCAGTTGGGCTTTTTATTTTTTTTTTTACTGGAGTACTATCGCATTGTAGTATTATTTTTCAGGTGCATAATTAAATAGCAACATCTGTATAGACTACATTAAGTTCATCTCTAAAAGTCCAAATCGATCTTTCGCCATGCTATTGTCCCCCACCTTTTCCCAGTTTACTTGCCCCCCCAGTTCCCTCCTGGTAACCACTAATTAATATTATAGTCCAGAAGTTTGTATTTTTTATTTAGTCCCTGTTTGTTTTCTCCAAATACCATATATACATGAGGTGATTAATCAGTGGGCACTTTGATTGTTTCCAGTTCTTGGCTACTGTGAATAATACTAGGTGAATATGGGGTGATTAGTACTCTTCTAATTAGTGCTTTTATATTTTTTTGGTAAATGCCCAGAGGTGGACTAACTGGATTTTTGAATTTCTATTTTTCATTTTTTTTTTTGTAGAATCTCCACACTACTTTCCATAATGGTTATTTAAGTTCCCCCAACCATAAATAAGGATTCCCTTGTTCACATGCTCTCCAACTCTTGTTGTGTTCTGTCTTTTGGATGAAACCACTCTCGCAGGTGTGAGGTGATATCTTGTGGTTTTGATTGGTATTTCTCTAACAGGAGATGATGGACGTTGTTCATGTGCCTACTGATCAGCCATAAGTGTTTTTGGAGAAGTGTCCATTCAGATCCTCTGTCCATTTTAATTGCTTTTTTAATTGTTGATCGTTATGAGTTCTTTGTATATTTTGGATATTAATCCCTTATCAGAGCTGTGCTTTTAAGTTGCATTTCTAGGCAACAGCAATATGTGAATATCATTTTACAGTGAAATTAATTACTAGGAATCTATCCAGATTTCTGCTGTTACTACATTAAAGTCGTTTTTGTCTTGTAACTTCCTGACCTACAGTACTAGGTATTACAAATTCTAAAATGTCTTAAAATACATAAAAATGTTTATATTATTTAGTTACTGCAAATAATGTCATCCTTGTCTGAAGCTTTGTTTTATTATTTTATTAATTCTGAAATAATCCTTTTGTAGGAGTTAACAACAGGGTGCAAATTATGTATTTTTAACCTCTACCTATTGCAGAAGTGAACAGTTGTAATGAAGTTAGCAGTATCTCAGTTTTTCCTTTTTCAGTTTCTTCTTTTTCACAAATAGATCATTTTTGCCTACATTGATTTGTTTCTCTGACACCCTAGAGGTAACAGCATTTACGAAAAAGAAATTTTTAACTGGGAATAATAAATGATTATTCTGAAAGATTCATCGTGCTCAATCCTTAAGCTAATCACAGAGAAGTAGGTCAAGAGTAAGATGGTGATGCCAGGAGAACCATCTGGTAAAGATTATGTAGCTAGATGTTGGTATCTGAAAAAGACTTATTGATACTTCATCTTTTATCTGGAAAAAAAGATTTTTGTGGAACATTTGATAGATGAAGGCACGAGACATTAACTAGCATGCTATAAAAATATAAAATGAATTTTAATTTGTAATATTGTATGCTTTTAATAAGCCAAAGGGAGAAGCTTTCTCTTTGGTCTATTTATCAGCTAAAATATTAGATTTTTTTTAAAGATTTATTTATTTATTTATAGAAGCATTGGGTACAGTCAGAAGCGCAGGAGGATGAGAGAACCAGAGCCAGAGGGGAGAGCAGAGCAGGCAGACTGATGAAGTACACTGCTGAGGGGAGCAGCGGGTGGCAGGAGAGGTCTGTGCGCCATGTGGGACCCTCGCCGGCGGCCGAGGATCAAACCTGTGCTGCAGAGGCTGCAGGCAGCTTCGCAGCCCAGCGTTTAACTACTGCGCCACCAGGGGAGGCCCCTAAAATATTAGATTTTTTTAAGTGGATTGTAAAATGAATAAATAGTGAAAGAAAAATCAAGTCCAAACAGAATATGTGTTTACTTGCCCTTGAAAAAAATTTTGTAGTTGGGCCTCCCTGGTAGTGCAAGGGGTTAAGCCCAGCAATGTGAAGTTGTCCACAGCCTCTGTAGCAGTTCGGTCCCCAGCCGGCCAGGGAGTTGACCCACCTGGCGAGGCAGACCTCTCCTTTCTCACCTGCTGCTCCCCTTTGCCTGTTCTGCTCCCCACTCCGTTTCTAGTGAATCCTCTCACCGCCCCCCACCCCGCACCTCCGGCCTCTACCCCAGTTTTTGTATGCATAAATAAATAAATCTTTAAAAAAAATTTACAGTCCACTGGACTAATTTCATAACCATACTTTCTGTTTATGTCTACACAGACTTTCTAAATATCACTTTCTTATTTATTTATTTATTTATTTATTTACTTATTTATAAAAGCCCTGGGTACAGTCAGAAGCGCGGGAGGGTGAGAGGATTCACCAGAGCCAGAGCAGGGAGCAGAGCAGGCAGAGGGACCGAAGTACACTGCTGAGGGGAGCAGCGGGCAGCAGGAGAGGTCTGTGCGCCATGTGGGACCCTCACCTGTGGGCCGGGAATTGAACCGGTGCTGCAGGGGCTGTGGGCAGCTCCGCAACCCAGCACTCAACCGCTGTGCCACCAGGGAGGCCCATAAATACCACTTTCTTATACCCAGGTTAGGGTGCCCAGCCTCCTAATGTGCTGATATCAGGAGCAGGCAGCCACTCCATGAGGGAACCCCTTGCTAACTGTTCAGCTCAACTACTTAATCACCAGCATTACCATTAGTTGAGACATGGTTCTCATTTTTATTAAAAATGGGATGTCTGTTTCTAGATGAAGTCTTATGTAGCCTAGTTTCAAGCATATGACTTTAAATATTTCAAGAAAATAAATCTATTTTACTAATTGGATTCAGTTGGCAAAATAAGAACATAACTCTGCTAGTCCCACATCCCTCAATAGATATGTATTTATAGTTTAAATATAAATGTGTTTATGATACATCCTTAGCAATAATCAAAGAGAGTAAAAGAAAGTGTCATTAGCCAATCAGAGCTTTTGAGGCATTGCTGAAAGAAGAAAACGATCAAGCAGAAACCACAGTCCAAACAGTACTTGAGAAGACTCTTGCGGGATGGGATGATTCTGAAGATTCTGCAAACACACAGTATGATGTTCCTGGGAAGCATCATAGCATTAAGTGAGCAGTTGAAATTGCACTTGGGATGGCTGTATTGTTACTGGTCCCTCACCCCTCAGACTCCAGTGTTTACCCCAGGCTTAGATACCGGATATCTTTAAAAGACACAGTACTATGCCAGATAGCAGGTGATGTGAGCTATAAATGAATGAACTACATACTCCTAAGATAAGCCACCTGTATGACCTCCCCGCCAGTATGCCATCTCTGTACCCCCAGGTACTAGAAGCATCTGCAGGTGGGAAAATACAGAATGTCACAAACCACGATGAGTAGACAGCCAAGAAAGACCAAGAAAAACAAGTGTCAGAAACAAATAATGTTATGGCAACAAACTTAAACCACTGACGCTGAGCAAACAAACATGTTCAGAATAAGGACATCCTCAGAGTTTATATAAGCTATAAATTATGTCATTAATTAAACTAAACTATAAAGGGGAAATGTTTAGATATATTGCAAATTTAAAAACGTTAAGAAAAATGTAGTTTATTTAACTTGGTTTTATTTATTAACTTATTAATAGGTCAGGTTTAATGCAAATGAAATAAAATAAAATATAAATAATATAATAAAGCATGGGTTTAGTTTTTTTTTTTTTTTTTTTTTAATAAATTTTATTGTTATATTCCCCATACAATTGCAGCCCCCCATTCTGACCCCAATCCCTCCCCTCCCGCCCCCGCCCCCCTAAAAGTGTCTCTGGTTCATAGTTTTTTGTTGATTTTGATTTTCACTTTCTTATAGTTATTCATTTTCCTGGTCCCTTATTTAAGTTTTCTAGATTCCTGCTATGAGTGAGACCATCCGGTATTTTTCTTTTTCTTTTTGGCTTATTTCGCTGAGCATGATCCCTTCCAGCGCCATCCATGTTGCTGCAAATTGCATGTGTTTATCTTTTTTGAATGCTGAGTAATATTCCATGGTATATATGTACCACATCTTCTTGATCCAGTCATCTATTTTTGGGCATTTGGGTTGTTTCCAAAGCTTAGCTATTGTAAACAGTGCTGCTATAAACATAGGGGTGCAGGTGTTCTTTGGAATTGATGTTTCTGTGTCCTTTGGGTAAATACCTAGGAGTGGAATTGCTGGGTCATATGGAAGCTCTATGTTTAGTAGGTCCAGAAATCTCCACACAGCTTTCCACAGTGGTTGGACCAGTTTGCACTCCCACCAACAGTGCAGAAGAGTTCCTTTTTCTCCACACCCTCGCCAACATTTGTTGTTGCTAGTTTTTTTAATATGTGCCATTCTCACTGGTGTAAGATGGTATCTCATGGTAGTTTTGATTTGCATTTCCCTGATGACAAGTGATGTTGAACATTTTTTCATATATCTGTTGGCCATTTGCATTTCCTCTTCAGAGAAGTTTCTTTTTAGCTCTTCTGCCCATTTTTTGACTGGATTATTTTCTTTGTTGTTGTTGAGTCTCATCAGCTCTTTGCAGATTTTTGTGATCAGTCCTTTATCATTAGTGTTGGGTGCAAAAATGTTCTCCCAGTTGGTGGGGTTTCTCTTTGTTTTTGTTATTGTCTCTTTTGCTGTGCAAAAGCTCTTTAATTTGATGTAGTCCCAGCTGTTTATCTTTGCCTTCACTATCACTGCTTTGGGTGATGTGTCTGTAAAGATGTCTTTGATGTGCAAATCACGTAGTGTTTCGCCTATATTTCCTTCTATATATTTTATGGTTTCAGGTCTTATGTCTAGTTCTTTAATCCATTTTGAGTTGATTTTTGTGTATGGTGTGAGGTGGTGGTCAAGCTTCATTCTTTTGCATGTAGCGACCCAGTTTTCCCAGCACCATTTATTGAACAAACTTTCTTTGCTCCAATGCATAGTCTTTGCTCCTTTGTCAAAGATTAGTTGACCATAAATCTGTGGGTTTATTTCTGGATTTTCTATTCGATTCCATTGGTCTGTATGTCTGTTCTTGTTCCAATACCATGCAGTTTTGATGATTATGGCTTTGTAGTATAGTTTGAAGTCTGGGAGTCTGATGCCTCCATTCCCTTCTTTTTTTTTCAGGAGAGCTTTGGCTATTCGGGGTTTTTTGTGATTCCATATGAATTTCATCAATAATTGTTCTATTTCTTTGAAGAATGACATTGAAATTTTGATTGGAATAGCATTGAATCTGTATATTGCTTTTGGAAGGATGGCCATTTTAATAATGTTTATTCTTCCAATCCATGAGCAGGGGATGTCTCTCCATTTCTTTGTGTCTTCTTCTATTTCTTTTAACAGTGTTTTATAGTTTTCTTTGTATAGGTCCTTTACCTCTTTTGTTAGATTTATTCCCAAATATTTGATTTTTTTTGTTTCAATAACAAAAGGGATGGTCTTTTTGATTTCTTCTTCTTCAGATTTATTGTTTGTGTATAGGAAGGCTACTGACTTTTGCGTGTTGATTTTGTATCCTGCCACTTTACTGAACTGATTGATGAGTTGAATTAGCTTTTCTGTGGAGTTTTTGGGGTTCTCTATGTATAATATCATATCGTCTGCAAATAGTGATAGTTTGACTTCTTCTTTTCCTATTTGGATTCCTTGGATGTCTTTCTCTTGTCTTATTGCCCTGGCTAGGACTTCCAGTATTATATTGAAAAGCAGTGGTGAGAGTGGACATCCTTGTCTTGTTCCAGATCTTAATGGAATTGCTTTCAGCTTTTCACCATTGAGAATGATACTGGCTGTTGGCTTGTCATAGATGGCCTTTATGATGTTGAGGTATGTTCCTTGTATCCCAAGAATTTCAAGGGCTTTTATCATGAATGGGTGTTGCACTTTGTCTAAAGCTTTCTCAGCATCTATTGATATTATCATATGGTTTTTATATTTCTTTTTGTTGATGTGTTGGATAACGTTGATTGATTTTCGGATGTTAAACCATCCTTGTGCCCCTGGAATGAATCCAACTTGGTCGTGGTGAATTATCTTATGGATACATTGTTGGATTCTGATAGCTAAAATTTTATTGAGGATTTTTGCATCAGTGTTCATTAGGGAGATTGGCCTGTAGTTTTCCTTTTTTGTGTTGTCCTTGTTCGGTTTTGGTATTAGTGTAATGTTGGCTTCATAGAACGTGTTTGGTATTGTCCCTTCCTTCTCAATTTTTTGGAAGAGTTTGTGAAGGATAGGCACTAATTCGTCTCTGAATGTTTGGTAGAATTCATTTGTAAATCCATCAGGTCCTGGGCTTTTGTTTTTGGGGAGGTTTTTGATTACCATTTCAATTTCGCTAATTGTAATTGGTCTGTTTAGGTGTTCTATTTCTTCTTTATCTAGCTTTGGGTGATTGTAGAGTTGTAGGAATTTGTCCATCTCCTCTAGATTGTTAAACTTGTTTCCATATAACTGTTCATAGTAGTTACTGATTATTCTTTTGATTTCTGCTGTGTCCGTTGTGATTTCTCCTCTTTCATTGATGATCCTGTTTATTTGTGCTTTCTCCCTTTTTTCCTTTGTGAGCCTGGCTAGGGGTTTGTCTATTTTATTTATTTTTTCAAAGAACCAGCTCTTGGTTTCATTGATCTTTTGGATTGTTTTTTTAGTTTCAATTTCATTTATTTCTGCTTTGGTTTTTATTATTTCTTTTCTTCTACTGGTTTTGGGGTTTTTTTGTTGTTCTTTTTCTAGATCTTTGAGCTTCGAGATTAGGTTGTTTCTTTGCGTTCTTTCTTGTTTCTTGATGTGAGCTTCTATTGCTATATATTTTCCTCTTATTACTGCTTTTGCTGCATCCCATACATTTAGGATATTGGTGTCCTCCTTGTCGTTCAATTCAAAAAATTTTTTAATTTCTTCTTTGATCTCCTCATTAGTCCAGTGGTCTTCCAGTAGTGTGGTTTTTAATCTCCATGAGGTAGGAAAGTTCCTTGCCTTCTTTTTATGGTTTATTTCTAGTTTGATGCCTTCATGGTCAGAAAAGATGGTTGATATGATTTCAATCTTGGTGTATCTGTTGATGTTTGTCTTGTGCCCCAGTATGTGATCGATCCTGGAGAATGATCCATGTGCGCTTGAGAAAAATGTGTACTCCGTTTTTTTGGGGTTTAGTGTTCTATAGATGTCTGTTAAGCCCAATTGCTCTAGGTCTTTATTTAGAGCTTTGGTTTCTTTACTTATTTTTTGTCTTGTTGATCTATCCATTGTTGATAGTGGTGTGTTGAAGTCTCCCACTACGTATGTGTTTTCTCTGATGTCTGTTTTCAGAGAGGACAACAGTTGTCTGATATATTTTGGTGCTCCTTCGTTTGGTGAGTATATGTTAATGAGTGTTATTTCTTCTTGAAGTATTGTCCCCTTGATCATAATGTAGTGACCATTGGGGTCTCTTTTTATCTTTTTGAGTTTGAAATCTGTTTTATCTGATATAAGTATAGCTGTTCCTGCTTTCTTTTTTGGTCCATTTGCTTGTAGGATTGTTTTCCATCCTTTAACTTTGAGCCTATTTTTATCTTTTGTAGCTAAATGTGTTTCCTGGAGACAGCAAAAGGTTGGGTTTTGTTTCTTAATCCAGGCTGCAACTCTGTGTCTTTTTATTGAAGAGTTTAGTCCATTTACATTTAGAGTTAATATTGATATGTTAACATCTGTATTTGCCATTGTGTTTGTCTTTCCTTTGATTTTATTTATTTATTCTTTTAATAACTTTTTTTTTTTTGGGGGGCCTTCTTTCATTGTTATTCGTCGCTCTGAGGTTCTGGCTTTAGGACTCCTTGTAGTATTTTTTGGAGTGGGGGTTTAGTTGCAATGAAATTCCGGAGTTTCTGTTTGTCTGGGAAGGTCCATATTCTTTCTTCAAAGAGGAAGGAGAGCTTTGCGGGATAGAGTATTCTTGGTTGGCATCTGTTTTCTTGGAGTCTGTTGACTATGTCCCTCCACTCTCTCCTTGCCCGTAGTGTTTCTTCGGAGAAGTCTGATGTCAGCCTGATTGGTTTTCCTTTGAATGTTATCTGTTTCTTCCCTCTTGCCAGCTTCATTATTTTTTCCTTGTCCTGGATTCTTGGGAGCTTTACTATTATGTGTCTTGCTGTATTTTTCCTTTCGTCGTGGAAGTTTGGTGTTCTTCTTGCTTCTTGTATATCAATTTTCAGCTCCTTCTTCACATTTGGGAAGTTCTCTTCAATTATCTCTTTGAATATTTTCTCTGTTCCTACATCTCTCTCCTCTCCTTCTGGTATTCCTATAACTCTTATATTTCCTTTCCTCATGGAGTCAGATAGTTCCCGAAGTCTTTCTTCATTCTTTTTCCTTCGTACTTCTCTTTCCTTTTCTGTTTTGGTTCTTTTTATTTCTGTGTCTTCAAGATTACTTATTCGTTCTTCCATTTCATCTATTCTGCTTTCATTGCTTTTCCCAGAATTCTTTAGTTCTTCCATTAATTCTTTGATCTCCTGCATTTCTTTTACTTCCCTCTTTAGGGACTCAATTTCTTTCTTCTGACCATTGTTTTCCCTCTCTAGGGACTCAATTGCATTCTTCTGATTGTTGATTATTTTTCCCTTATCATTGTTTTCCTTTATGACTTCTGTCAGTTTTTTAATCACGGCAATTTTAAATTCTCTTTCTGGAAGGCTCAGAAATTCTTCCAAGTTATTGTCGTTGCAATCTGGGGGCTGGCTTTCTTTTTGTGGTGTGCTTTTTCTCTGGAGAGTTGCTAGGTTGCGTGTGGTTCTTCTCCTCCCTACTGTCTGTTTTCTAATTTGCCGTATGCGTTGGGACACTGTGTTGTTGGGACTTGCCGGCATCTTGGGTGGGCTTCTCTGTTCCCCTCTGGTTCTTCCAGGAGTCATCTGTCAGTTTCAAGCAGCCTTTACTGGAGAAAGGTCCCTGTTCTAAAATGCCGATGTGGGGACACACTCCCCTGTGCGCCTGGTCTGCCCCGGCGGTGGGTTCCTGCTCCCCTCTGGGCTTGGACTGCAGGCCAGAGGGGGTCTGGCGTGGGCGAACTTCCCCCGCTCACCTCTGGCTCCTGAGGAAGCCTTCTGCAGGTAGTCTTTACTGTAGAAATGTCCCTGTTCTAAAATGGTGATGTGGGACACACTCCCTGCGCTTCTGGTCTCAGGCACACTATTCTGCGCGCCTGGTCTGCCCCGGCTGAGGGTGCTCGCTCTCCCTGTGGGCTCAGACTACTTGTTCAGAAGGGGCCCGGTGTGGGCTAACTCCCCAGCTGGCCACTAGCTCCTTCAGTAGCCTGTGCTGGGGTCAAGTCGCTAGGTGGCACCAGAGATCTCTCCTAGAGCCCTTGGGGAGCTGATTTTCCACCCCGTGGGACAGGGAGCAGAGCGGGGATGGTAGGGTACACCTCAACGGCTTTGGGGTGCTGTGTCTGCCTTGTGCCCCACCGTCGTGGGGAACCCACGCCCCTAATTTCGTGCCCCGGGTCTCAGTTCCAAAGCCCTCAGTTGCAGGACGCGGGCTGTAGCCCAGATCAGTGGCGCGGGAATGGCGCCTTTTGAATCCCGCTCCCCTGCCTGGGCGCCTTGTTCCTGCTCACTCAGGGAAGGCCTCCGCCCGGGTCTCAGTTCCAAAGCCCTCAGTTCCAGGACGCGGGCTGTAGCCCAGATCAGTGGCGCGGGAATGGCGCCTTTTGAATCCCGCTCCCCTGCCTGGGCACCTTGTTCCTGCTCACTCAGGGAGGGCCTCCGCCGTCTCCCCGCAAGCCTAGGTCGCAGGCGCAGGGCCCTGGGCAGCTGCAATCTGAGCGCCGCTTTCGCGCAAGCTTACCGGGCGGCCGGGGCTGTGTGCTGGTGCTGGTCTCCTCCTGGTGGGCGGGGCTCTCTTTTTAATGGCGCCTGGAGCTCACCTCCGCGGTGGATCCTGCAGGGTTCGCCTCAGCTCCCGTTCACGGGGTGTGGTGGCTGAAATAGTTCCTTTCCACTCACAGTCCCGCTTGCTGCATCCGTTTTTCTTGTTGGGCGTTTTGGTTTGTTGTTTCCCTAGTCTCTGCCGGTCGGAGAGTGCCGCCTCTGTGGGCGGGGGAGGGGAGCAGGGTTCTGCGCTTCCCTCCCTTCTCGTCCTCTTTTATGGCAACTTTCTTCTTCGGGCAGTTTGCTGGAGTCGTCCGTTTATCTTCCGTGTCCCAGTTCTCACTGGGACCTGCCGCTTTTCCTCCCTATTAACTTTTTTTAATGGGAGATCTTACTCGCAGCGTCTCCTCGCCGCCATGTTGCTCCGCCCCTCCGGGTTTAGTTTTATATCAAACTCAGCATCTGTATTTTATTTACTATTTATTTATTGTTAGATAACAAGATGCTCTAAAATTATGTTCTAAAATTATGGGTAGTGAAACAAATATTATCTCGGTTTCTGTGGGTGAGGAATCTCGGTACATATCTAAGTGCTTCTGGTTAAAGTCTTTCTGAGAAGACTTCACGGTGCCCTTTTCGGTTAAGCAAAGCAAAAATTTGTCTCACAAGCAATGGAGAAGACAGAATTTATGTTCTGAATTCGCCCTGGAAAGAGGTTTACTTTTATTTGGGAGAATTCAGGGCAGTCTCCATGGTGGTGCTCAGAAAAGTCCTCTTTGGCAACTGACTCTCTTGCAAGTGGCCCCTTCGCTGACCCCCAACCCCATCCCCCACCCCCTCCCCCTCCCCCCCACACTCAGTTGCCATCTTAGGAATAACCAGTTGGGTCCGGTTCTGTGGCTACTGCTTTCTTATCTCACATTCCTTAAAAGGGCATAATCAGATGCCCACATGCGTTAGCATTTCTATGCTATTGGCATTTAACAGGCTCTGTGTAACTAATACCCACCTTTATAGGATGGAATTAAATATTAGTGCCTACCTCTTACGATGTCTGTGAGAAATAATTAGATTCAGTCAGTGTGCCTAGACTGTTGTCTGCTGCCATTGACAGTAGTAATAATAACACTTAATCGTTTTAACTGAGAGAACAATGGGGGAAGGGACACGGTTGGGATTGGGGTTTCCTTTAAGGAGGATATAATATGTTTTCCTTCACAGCGATGGTGGTATCAGTTCTTCCTCTAGAGATCTTTGAAAACAAGACTCATAATTTCCTTTCCGCTTAATTAGTGTGCAGGTTGATTTATTAAGTGAGAAATGAAATGAGTTACCACTGGTGTTCTATTTTATCCTGGTGATTCAATAGTAATTTTTCTCACACTTAGAATTAACTTCCAGCTAGGCTGTAAGTTATAGAATATATTTTTAAAAGCACTGTATCCAAATTTATCATTCTAAAAATCAATTCACAGTGAGCGTGATGAATCATGGCATTATGCCATCCTGTATGTGTGTGTATTTAAGTATTGTTATTTCCCTCTGTTTGAGGGGGAACAAAACAATACATTTAACCATGGTACACTGGGTGATTAAATCCATGAAAAAAATTTATTGAGAAGTTGTTTTCATAGTCAGAAACTGATGAAACCCTTAAGTTAGGTGGGATGAAATTGGCTTTCAAGGATTTGTTTCTTCAGATAAATACAGGGAAACATGAATCCCAAGAACTCTGCTAAGTAGTAGATAATAAAAAATGGCCAGACTAAAAGGACAGCCCACCTCCTCTGTACTCTATTTTCATGTGACTCCTTCTAAATAAAGTCATGGAGGGGCCTCCCTGGTGGCTGAAGGGGTTAAGAGGCAACCTGTTAAGCTATCCACAGCCACTGCAGCACAAGTTCGATCCCCAGCCAGGGAGCTACCCACATGGCGCAGCAGACCTCTCCTGACTCACCTGCTGCTCCCCAGCAGTGTATTTTAGTCAATCTGCCTGTTTTGCTTCCCACTCTGACTTTGGTGAATCCTCTCAAACCCCCCCCCCCACACACACACACCTCTGGCCTGTAGCCCAGTTCTTGTATGCATAAATAAATAAATCTTTTTAAAAAATTAAAAAAAAATTAAAATGATGGAAACCTACACACTAAGCACACCATGCTCATACTTGCAGACAAGGTATGTGTGCTTTATTTTCCAAAGGTCAATTTCTTAGGCACTTACTTGATTTTGTTCAAAACAATGTAAGTGTAATGAAGTAACTATCGCTATGAAATGCCCACATAATATTTACTAATGCCGTTCATGGAACAAAGAGAACTAGGCATTTTGGGAGTCATTTTTCTTTCAATTAGAGCTGTCTTGGTCAAAGCATCCTCTGTGGTTCCTCTATATTCCTCTTATAAGTGAAACCATGCCATATTTTTCTTTTTCCTTCTGGCTTATTTCACTGAGCATTATTCCTTCTAGTTCCATCCATGTTGCTGCAACTGGCATGAGTTTATCTTTTTGATTGCTGACTAATATTCCATTGTGTATGTATGCTACATCTTCTTGATCCAGTCATCTATGTTTGGGCATTTGGGTAGTTTCCAGGTTTTACTTATTGTAAATAGTGCTGCAATGAACATAGGTGTACAGGTCAGTGTAAAAAAAAAAATAATAGCAGTACAAAACACAATAAAGTAAAAACAGACAATTATAAACCAGAGACATCCTGCAGGGGAGGAGGAGGGAGAGTGATCAGAGGGAGGGAGGGAGGAGCACAGGGGACTGAGGTGATGGTGCACGGGGGCATTGGTGAAGGAAACTCTGTGGGGACTACACCTGAGGGGATGGGGAGAAGCAAATATTGTTTAAAAATGAAAAATGATGTAAAAACAATGAACAAAAGAGAAAAAAAAAACAAAGCATCCTCTGTGGTGTGTGAGCTAATAGTTACTGATCAGTCATAGACTGTCAATCAGGGGACTGTTTCCCTGATTCTTTGGCAAGCCCTTTAGCCCGGTGTGGACCAGTAGTAAGCATTGTACAGGCTAGACCTTTGAGAAGCACTGAGCTGGAGTCCTGCAGGTGCATCAGACCTGCCAGCCCGCTCCTGCCCATGTGGTGGTATGGGGCTTGGGCTTGGCTCTGCGACTCTTTGCTGTGCCGTCCTGACGGAATTCACTTATGTCTTTTGTATCTTGCTCTATTCTATAGAAAAAGGACGTGGCCCCTCATAATCCCTGAAGTTGTCTTTTGGAACCATAATTCAGATGTATGCACTGATTGAGTTTAGGTATACCTGTGGCTAGCAATAGAGATAAAGCTAAGTAAATTATGCAATTTGCCATTTATACTATTAAAATAATGGTTGTAAATACTATGTAAGATGGAAGTGTGATTATAAGTGAAACAAAGTTTGCCTGACACTATTTGCATATATGCCCTATTATAACCATTTAAAAATACAAAGAGGGGCCTCCCTGGTGGCACAAGGGGTTAAGATGCAGCACTATGAAGCAGTGCAGCACTGTGAAGTAATCCAGAGCCACTGTAGCACGAGTTCGATCCCCTACCAGGGAGCAATCCACATGGTGCAGCAGACTTATCCTGTCTCACCCGCTGCTCCCCTCAGCGGTGTATTTCAGTACATCTGCCTGTTCTGCTCCCACTCTGTCTCTGGTGAATCCTCTCACTCCCCACATCTCTAGTCTGTACCCCAGCTCTTGTATTCGTAAATAAATAAATCTTTAAAAAAAAATACAAAGAAAGACTGCATATAACTTTAAAAACACAATTGTAAAAGCTTTATGATACTTTGAGGCATATGCAGTGACTTTTTTCTTTCTCTACTGTCTAAATGTGTGTGATGTGATTATACTGTCCACAGATATAAATAAATAGCACACAGATGCATTCAATTAAACATAATACACCTGCTACACTTTTGAGTATTATAACTGCTGTATCTTCACCATTTGAAATTTCATGTGGCCTTTCGCAGCTCCTTCTTCATGCACCAGTGGAAGCCCCTCCTGAGCAATTATCTGCACAGATAGTGCCTGCCACTTGGTGTCAGAGCAGGTGTTCCTCGGATGGTGCCCACATAATGGGGAAGCAGGCACAGCTCCCCGTGTTAGGTCTGTCTCCACCTGTCTTTCATATGGTTCTCCAATCTTCTTAGGAACCTGAAGTCGCTTCCATCTTTAAAGATAAAAATTCCTTCCTTGATTCTGTATCCTTTCAAGCTTTTCTCAATCACTCTTCCCTCAGTCACAACCATGCTGGCGGAGGTGAAGGAGGCATTTAGCTGGCTGGTCCCCTTCCCTCACGTGTCCTTTGTACGTCATCTACCTCCAGGCAGTCAGATGTCTTTGCACTAAAACCCCCTTCCTCTAGTGGCCACGGACCCCCATTAATTAACTCCAATACATTTTCTTGATATCTGTGTCAATCTGACATCAAATCCACTCTAAAACAGGGAGTGACTGTGTTAAGAGCTTTTAAGTGGCTCACAGGCCTCTGGAAATTTCCTCACAGTGAGCTCAGGTCCACTGCTAAACATCCTGGAGCAGGACCCACCTGGAACAGCTGTGGAGTCGCTTCTGTTCTGCTTTGATAAAGTGCCAGGCAGTGCAGCATGAGTTCAATCCCCCAGACAGCCAGGGAACTACCCACATGGCACAGCAGACCTCTCCTGTCTCACTCGCTGCTCCCCTCAGCAGTGTATTTCGGTTGGTCTGCCTGTTGTTCCCCACTCTGTCTCTGGTGAATCCTCTCACCCCCACACCTCTGTGCTCTACCCCAGTTCTTGTATGCAGAAATAAATCTTTAAAAAAAATTGCCAGGCAGGGGAATAGAAACTGCACTTCCTAGCCTTAAGTCACCAGACCCTCTACTGCCAGAGCCCACTTCCCTCCCCTGTGAGATCTCCACCTGCTAAACAAACAACCTGGTCATTCACCCAAATTCCATAGAGTCTCAAAACCTACAGTAATACCTCATACCTGAATGCGTGTCTGAATAAAGTGCATCAGCATTCTTATAGCTTGACAATAAGGTTTATAGTGATGGTTGTAATATTGGTGCATGTTGTGTGCATGTATCTTCAAAACCTAAACTCCTTCTCTGGAACTAAGCATACCATTTGATAGTGCATATCCTCAACAAATTCAAGCAATTTTAGCTTATGATCTCAGATTTTTCCTTGTTAAGATACAGCTTTTTGTTTTGATTTTAATTTTAATTAATGTTGTAGTACTTACATTTCAATTCCAAGATCTGAGGAATGGAATGATACTTACTGATTCTGTTTCATGTTTATTTCTCCTTCTCTCCTCCCCCATCAATATTTTCTAAGAATTAATGAGTCGTGTCCATCAAAGATTAGTACTAATGACCTTATTTCCATAAAAACAGACTCACCATGCTGCCAACTTTCCTTCTGCAGCCTTGCCTGTAGGAAATGATTCATTAGTTAAAAATTTAAAAGAAATTAGAAAATTGTCCCCCATAAATCTGGCTGTGGCATAGCCCTTTCTCTGTTTCAGCATTTTTCACAAAAGAGAATTTAAAAAAAAAAAAAAAAATCTGTGATGGCAGGTATAATAACTATTTTGAACCTGTCCCCTAAAAACTAATAAAGAAAATGAGCTTTCTTGGTCTCATGAACTACTCTTCATAGATGAGATACAAATGTTTTCTCATCATTAGAATTCAGATAAGCATTTCAGTAGAGATACGATCTTTTCTTGGAGGAAATGGAGACTGGAATTTGTGGGGGAAAGTTTCACAAAGGGGTAGTTTTTCAGATAGAGAACTGCAGAAATCTGCTTATGGTCTTCTTGAGTCTTTTGCTGGCTGCTAGTCATAAAGGTTTAAGGTAAAACTTCACAAAGTTAAAGAAAGAAGGAGAAGAGAGTTGCAAGCCAAATAGTTCCCAGGGTTTGCAACCAGGAAATCACTCCCACTCCAACCCACCCCAATAGATTTATAGCTCAGTACTCATTTGGAGACTCGTTACAGGAACTCTGGTGAATAATGCCTTAATAGTATGACTAAATTGCTGCTGCAGTGATGGCTACTCTGGATCCACACGGCAAAGCTGAAAAAGAGGCCCTGAATGGATCAGGCTCATCTGCAGGAAAGCTTTCTAGCCTATCCAAACAAAGTCCAACTCCCATTAAAAGAAGAAAATAAAACCCAGATATCCAGCAATATAAAAACTACAATGTCTAGTATCCATTAAAAAATTACTAGACATAAAAAGTCACAATAAAATATGACATAACCAGTAGAAATAGCAGTCAATAGAAACAGAATTTTAAAAGTGCATAGATGATGAATGAGTAGAAAAAAATGTTAATAGAACTATTATAACAATAGTCAGGAATTAAGGGAAAACAGAAATATAATGAGAGGAGAAATGGATGATATTTCTTAACAATCACAAAGTGGAACTCTTGTGGAAGAAAATATAGCATCTATGATGCCCTAAAATCACCTGATAGGTTTTATTTTTTTTTTTTTTTTTTTTTTTTTTTTTTTTTTTTGGCATGGTCCTTTCTTTTTTTTTTTTTTTATTATTTTTATATATTTTTTTTTAATAGAGGCATGCTTTATTTTTATTTGTTTGCTGGTTTGTTTGTTTTGTTTTTGTTTATACATGTACTGGGTACAGTCAGAAGTGCGGGAGGGTGAGAGAATTCACCAGAGCCAGAGCGGGGAGCAGAGCAGGCAGAAGGACCGAAGTACGCTGCTGAGGGGAGCAGCGGGCGGCAGGAGAGGTCTGCGCGCCATGCGGGACCCTCCTCTGGTGGCCAGGGAGCAGCCGGGGATCGAACCGGCGCCGCAGAGGCCGCGGGCAGCTTCGCAACCCAGCGCTCAACCGCTGCGCCACTGGGGAGGCCCTCACCTGATAGGTTTTAAAAGGAGATTATATAGTGAAAAAAAAAGGTGAACTTGAAGGCATATTACTAGCATCTATCCAGCTTCAAACACACATGGAAAAGTATTGAAATAGACATTAACAGAATGTCAGAGTCAAGCTGTACAATATATATGTAATTGGAGCTGCAGAGTTTGGAAGGGGGCAGTAGAAAAAAATGTTAATAGAACTATTATAACAATATTCAGGAATTAAGGGAAAACAGAAATATAATGAGAGGAGAAATGGATGATATTTCTTAACAATCACAAAGTGGAACTCTTGTGGAAGAAAATATAGCATCTATGATGCCCTAAAATCACCTGATAGGTTTTAAAAGGTGATTATATAGTGAAAAAAAAAGGTGAACTTGAAGGCATATTACTAGCATCTATCCAGCTTCAAACACACATGGAAAAGTATTGAAATAGACATTAACAGAATGTCAGAGTCAAGCTGTACAATATATATGTAATTGGAGCTGCAGAGTTTGGAAGGGGGCAGTGCACAAAATGTATTTGAAAAAAATAATGGCTAACAGTCTTCCAAATTTGATGAACCCTGTAAACTCACAGTTCCAAGAAGTTCAGTGAACCTCAAGAAAGATAAATGGCACCAATAAACACTATAATAAAATAAAAATCAATGAAGAGAAATCTTGTCAGCAGCCAGAACACACAAACACACACACACGCACAATATAGAGAAACAAAGATAAGTGTGACTACAATCTTCTCTCAAACACTATTTAAGCCAGAAGACAACTGAACATCACTGAAAAGTGCTGGAATACAACAGTCTACCTAGAATTTTTGCACCTCCTCATCTTTCAAGTTAAACATCTAAATAAAAATCCCATCCTATCAATAACTGAGAAAATTTGGGCCAAATAGAAATATACTACCTGAAATATGAAATAAATTATTCAGAAAAAAAATGGTACCATGTGAAAACATCTGCATGAAGAATTGATGTCTGCCAGACAGAGTTAATACGTGGATAAATATGTAACACTTTTTTCCTTGTTTTTCATTTTATTTATATATTTACTGATTTGTTAAAGAAAAAATACACATAATATGAGGTCTAGACCACCCATAAAAGTAAAATACATGGTAATAATAGCACAAAGAATTGTAGGCATAAGAAATGGAAGTTTACTCAAAGGAGGAAAAGAGTAAAGGAGAAAGAATAAGACAAATATAGAAAACAAATAACAGATGGTGGATTGAAACCAACCACATCAACAATCGCTTTAAAATAAATGGTCTAGAAATTCCACTTAGAAATCAGCTATCCTCAGACTGCATAAAAATAGAAATCAAAACTCACCTGCGTATGTTGGCACCAAAAAAGCCCTTGTTATAAGTATAAAGGTACAAGTAGGTAAAAAGTAAAAAGGTAACCCAAGATGTACTGTCAAATTGCTAATCATAAGGAATCTGGAGAAGTTACACTACTGTCAAAGCCCTAGTCTTCACAAGAAAGAATGTAACCAGAAATAAAAAAAAGGATATTTTTAATATTTTTATTGAGGTAATTTTTACCACGCTGCATTGTGTTTTAGAGAAGTAAGTTCATACCTCCTCAAGTGTATGTTACCACCCCCCAACCCCCACCAAACACCAACAATCCTCAAGAAGAAATAATAATGATAAGTATGTGTGCACAGGATAAGAGGGATTCAAAACAACCCACATAAGAACTAAAGAACTGTTGGGAAAAGTAGAGAAATTGACAGTAATAACTGGAGACTTTCAACATCTCTTTGTGAGTAGCTGGTAGAATTATTAATATATAATATATATGTCATATAATATGATAATATAATAATAAATGGAAAAGTGGAAAAGGTATAAAAGGTTTGAGGAACGTGATCAACCAAATGAAACTTATAAGCTGTACCAAATACAGCACAGTACATTCTTTGGCGAGGGTCCCGCATGGCGCGCAGACCCCTCCTTCTTCTGCGCCCACTGCTCCCCTCAGCAGTGTACTTCGGTCCTTCTGCCTGTTCTGCTCCCTGCTCTGGCTCTGGTGAATTCTCTCACCCTCCCGCGCTTCTGACTGTACCCAGTGCTAGTATGAATAAATAAATAAATCTTAAAAAAAAAAATGTTAAAATTGGAAAAGACTTCAGATTATCAAAAAAAAAAAATTGGGGTATACACAATTTAAAAATGAGCAGGCATTAAATAGAAATATACTTTATATCCAAAGTGTATATACATATATACCCTTTTGTTAAGAAAGTCAGTATCATTGCCTATCTGGGATCCCCTGGAAGGGAAAAAGATTCAGTGTATGTGGCTACATAGCTGATAGAGTTGTGATGGCAATTTTTATAAACTAGTAGTTGAGATTTTATTTTTCTGCACACTTTTCTCAGCGGGGTATAGTTTTCTTACTAAGTACTTACAAGCAGTAGGGATGGTATTGCTACATATTAAACAATACAGATGATATACACAGTATTTCTCCAAAGATCAATTGAAAGAGGTTCTACATGCATGGTTGAATATTTTTCTCATGAATCCCACCTTCCTTTTTACCACTATTGGGTTGTAAGTTAGGTCGGGATGCATCTTTGCATAGAAATCAGAAAAAATACGTCATTTTCCTACAACCCAATATTTTATATACTTGGAAAATTATAATCAAAAATATTTAAAATTTTGAACACTGAATGTATTAGTTAATAACCTTTATGCTGTTAATTCATGGTCATTTTAGATAATGGAAAATGTACACATCACACCAAAACAACCCCATAAAATATTTATTTCCTTTTCTCTCTCTCAAGTGATCCTTTAACCCAGTTTGCCAGGAACTTCCCCATACTTTGTCCCTTACTCATCTGAGAAGGGATTTTATAAATTTTACTCTTGGTAGCTACAATTTAGTTTTTGCTGGTAGTTTCTCCTTTAGTTTTGCTCTGTGTTTTAATTACAAAACGTACAGAAATTTAAAATGCTATAGATGTCATGAAACCTTTCCTCTAAGCAACTTCAGTGTATATCAGCAACGCAAAAGGACTATCTCCTCCTCAGCCACAGTGGCACTATCACACCTAGTCAAATAAGTGATCACTCGATAATATCATCTAATGTCTAGAGCATATTGAAATTTCCCCAATTGTCCCAAGAATTATTTACAACCATTTTCCCCCAAATTGGACCTAACACAAACTAATGCATTGCCTTTTGGTACTATTTCTCTTGTTCCTTTCAATCTAGAACAATCCCACTACATTTCCTCCACAGCAGTGGTTTTGCAAGGATTCCATAAGAGTTACATTTTAGAATTTCCCATATTTTGCGTTTGTTTTATTGTATTTTCTTATTGTCATCTTGCTTGCTCCATCTGTCTCCTTTATTTCTGTTGCCTGAACGTTGATTCTAGAGAGTTGGTGTTCTAGTTAAATGCATCTTGGGAACAAGAATTTGGGATGGCTGAGTACTTTCTGGTGTCCTTTTTGTTGCATCAGTTACAAGACACACTTTAATGGCCCCCATTAATGGTGTTTGCTGAAAATGGTGATGGGAGCACCTCTCCAGAGTGGAAGTACATTTTTTCTTTGCATTAGTACGGACTCTGTGATATTTTGGCCCCATACAGTGATTTTTTTCAAAGTCTTTCATGCTAGGGCCCTTTGGCAGTTACTGGCTGGTCTGGTAAACTGACTTTCTTTTTTTTTTTTTTTTTAAAGATTTATTTATTTATTTATACAAGCACTGGGTACAGTCAGAAGCGCGGGAGGGTGAGAGAATTCACCAGAGCCAGAGCGGGGAGCAGAGCAGGCAGAAAGACCGAAGTACACTGCTGAGGGGAGCAGCGGGCAGCAGGAGAGATCTGCGTGCTATGCGGGACCCCCCTCCGGTGGCCGGGGAGCAGCCGGGGATCGAACCGGCGCTGCAGAGGCTGCGGGCAGCTTTGCAACCCAGTGCTCAACCGCTGCGCCACCAGGGAGACCCTAAACTGACTTTCTAAATGTCACTTCTGTTTTAGCTGTTGTTGGCATTCTTCTATAAAAATGAATTGTTGCCCCCTTTATTGAAATTATTATTATGTATTCAGTTTGTGAAAGTTTATTCAGTATGTGAAAATCAAAGTCATAGATGATTTTTTTAGATGTTTCAATTATTCCAATGGGAATATTTGGCCAGTGGGAGATTTTCAAACTGGCTGTCCTGACTGGTGACACCCACAAAGCTGCTCAGGTGCTGTTGTCCCAGGTGACACATCTCAGGTGCATGGAGGTAAGGTTCATAGCAGAGAAGGTGGGAGCAGGAAAGGGAAGGGAGGAAGAGAGAGAGCCACCCTCCTTCCCCCAGGAGCCAGAATCTCTTGTAACACGTCCATAGGCATTGCATTCAGAGCCCCCACAAAGCATAAACCAAGGTACAAATGTCACTGTCCCCAGTGAAGTTATTTATAATTTATTTACAAGTCCCCTGTCTAGATGCAGTCAGAGGTCATTTTCATCAGAGGCAATATTACTGGGATCTAGTTGACATTCTTCTTTTATCAAAGGCCATGAATACAATGTTGGACGGTGAGCTGGAAGTTAAATCCTGGCGCAGAAGGGGAAGGAGTCTGGCTAATTCTTTACCCACAGAATGGATCATAGTTTATTCAACCAGCCCCTGTGTCAAGAAGATTTTGTTGCTAGTCTTGTATTCCCTGTAGTTACTTTGCAATGTATCGTGTGTGGAAGTGCTGTTTCAGAGTCTTAGAAGCTCCGGGCCACATTTCTGAAAGTGAGATTGGCTAAATCAAAGGATACAAGCATATGTACTTTTCTGAGATATTGCCAAGTTCCCTGCCATTAGGCTTGGGCAATTTTGTTTTCCTTCCTGTAAGTCTGATATTTGTAAGGTGATATATATCAGTGTAATATAATTTGTCTTTATTCTGATAAGGTTAAGCTCTTTTTATATGTTAATGTGCAAATATATATGCATAAATATTTTTAGTGAGCCATTTAAGTATATCTTTTGTCGATTTTTGATTAGGTCTTTGGTCTTTTCTTTCTTTTTAGAATAGCTCTTTACTCTCTGAAAATTGACCTTTTAAGTTATAAATTAGAAATATTTTTTCCCTAGTTTGTCATTTGTTGGTTATGCTTATGGTGATATTGATTCTGTTTTGTTTTGCTTTTGCCATTTAAAGTCTTTTATGTTTTTCTAGAATTTTATCATGGTTTGCAAGATTATCCCTCCCCCAGGTTATAAACAAATTTCACCCCCAGGTTTTATTGTAATTGTAGACCTTCAATTCTTGACATTTATGTCTACAAAATATTGAGTATATTCTGGCTTATCGTGTGAATATTCAGTTAATTTTCTCCCTTTCCAAATGGTTATTCATTTCTTACACTATTTAAAAGGATCATTTTCACCTGCATTCTATACTAAATTTCCATTTTAGGGGGTAAATAAGTATCAATATTATACTAGATTTACCTGTGAATGACAAATTAGAATGGAATTTTACAAAATAACAAATCAGATTATCTTCAGTTTATATAAAGTAGGTTGCCCAATTTGATTTATGTAAATGATTTTAAGTGCAGCACCAAATACAATGTATGAATTCGTTTATAGTAGTACTTATGCACCATTCTGTAAATTCATCCCGTTGAAATCCTCAGCCCAGTTCTGCTCTGTTCTGACCTGCATCCAGAGCTGAGCAGCTCACAGTTTCATGCTGAATTACATTAACAGGGGAGCAGCTGATGGTCCGGGCCTTGCCAACCTGCTTCTCTCTTAGTAGTGTTCTGGAAAAGGAAAGCATATCCAGCGTTGTAAGCCAATGTTACCTCAATTAAAAAAATGTTAAGAAAAAGAAAGCCCAAAGAATTTTAATTCCTTTCCCAAATGAAGGTTTCCATACAACAGGCAATCAGTCACTAATCTATCTTTGATACTAACCACAGGTGGCTGTATATATAAAATCTTTGTAAATATTATCAACCCAATTAATGATGAGACTAAATATTGCTGACAGCATCCAATTTATTAAGTCTAAGGATGAATTTCTAATAAACTGCCTCCTGTTTATAACATCTGTATAACTGGGAAGGAAGCCTTTGTCCTGCCAGTTACAGAAGTGAGGAAACATTGTTCTCATTGTACTTTGCAGTGGTGTCAATATGGCAACTGGAGAGTTCCAATATTTCTGAGATCCATTCTGCCTGGATAGGGAGTCTTGTGAGGAAACTGTTGAAGTTGAATAATAGGTGACTAGTTAAAGAATGCTAACCCAAGCAAAATAAAGGGGATACAATATTAGGCAAAATACTACCATGAGGAGTGGATTTTGCCTGATGTCAAAAGGGGGAAATACTGACTTTGTATCCACAGCACATGGCTGAGTATTTGTAGGTGCACTGCCACAGTGAATTGCTAGGCAGTGAGTCACAGAAAGCCCTGCCTGCCTTAGGGATGTAGGAATTTGGGTAAATTTCTCTCACCGGTAGGGGTAGCTCCTTTTTTTTAGGAATCATGGAGTTCTTTTTCTCCTCAAGAATTTTTTTTTTAAAGATTTGTTTTAATTTATGCATATAAGAACCGGGGTATAGCCAGGGTGTGGAGGGTGAGAGGATTCACCAAAAACAGAGTGGGGAGCAGAACAGGCAGATCTACTGAAATACACTGCTGAGGGGAGCAGGAGGTGAGACAGGAGAGGTCTGCTGTGCCATGTGGGTCAGCTCCCTGGCTGGGGATTGAACTCATGCTGCAGAGGCTGCTGATAGCTTGATAGAGCTGAGACTTAACCTCTTGTGCCACCAGGGAGGCCCCCCTCCTCAAGAATTTTTAAATGCTGAAAAATACTCCATCTTTTTATATTTGAAGAGCAATGAAAAGCATTATTTTATTAATTTTATCAACTACATCCTTCTTACTTTAGGTCTTACTGTCATTCTTAACAACAAGCAGTGTAGGCAATGAACCCCTTTTAGTCCAGTTTGTCATCAGTTCTGTCTGTACTCAAGACATGTAAAAATGGAAACAGAGTCATCCTTACTGCTACCATCACCCCTACAGAACATTCACCTCTTCACTGCCCTCCTATGGCCCAAGAGACTGAGTTCTATGGGCTACAGAGAGGGGTTCACCAAGTAGGAGCAGTGGTAAGAGATCAAGGGGAGGGGGTGGCCCTGGCTGGGATACTCACTTCCTGCCAGTCGCCTGCGACAACATCTCCACCAACCTCAGCCAATGACTTTGATCAGGAGCCTCTCCCCACGCGGCCCTTTCTGTCCTTAGTTCTGTTGTTTGCCTTCTCTTTGTAGCACCTGCGTGGTAAGGGATGATAGCATCATGTGTCTGTTGCCTGTACATGTATACGTGTTACCTAACCCTACAGAACTGTTTTCCTTTGGGATTGCCCTACATTTTCTCTCACCTTTTGAAAACAATTCATTTTTAAAGACTCTCAGTTTGACAAGGCCATCCGTCACCTCCCGGGAACCTGACTGCTGAAACCTCTTGACAGATGTCATAGAGTATCCTCCAGCTGTCAAGGGCATGCCTGTGGCATCCCAGGCTGAGTCTGGAAAAGTAGGAGGCCTTAATAAGACTTTCTTGAGCGGAGCAAGTCCATTGGGATGAAAAGACAGTAAATTCATCTCCTGGACAAGGGTTTGGAAGGGCCTGAAAGAAGGGATAAAGCAGGCAAGCAGATAGGGGGTTGCACAGGAAATGAGAGATACAGTTTCTTTACGGTAATTCTAGTGAAATAAAACATTTATACTGTTTTCTTAAATAATTTAGAAGCCCCTCGGGAGATGTATTTGCAATGACTGGGATGCCCTATTATTGCAAACCAGCATAATGAAAACTGGTGGGTCATTAAAATGAAAGAGAAGACACTGGCTTTGACCTAATATGAGCTGTATATAGTAGGAACTTAATATATGCATATTCATTGATTTCCTGGATTTGCAAACCTTCCATTTTAAGTCACAATTGCTGTACTTTTAATTTGGAGTCAAGTATGTCATGGCTTATGTGAAATAGAAAACAAGTATAGTAAAAATATTTGTATAGTGAGTCTCTACAGGTATTTAAATAAATGCTTTTTCTGGATTTCTTTGCTGAATCAAACAATTAAACTCTGGTGATTCCATGTTATTATGGAAAGGAATTGACGCATAAACCATCAAAAGAGATTGACAGAGTCACACATTATGAGGGACTTGACCATCCAGCCTTTCAGCGACACAGGTGTGCTCAATGCCTAGAGGAAAGAATATAACCAAAATGAAAATGCATACATTGTGCAAAAATGAAAAATGATGTAAGAATTATATAAAATAAAATATATTAGAAAAAGATTAGTGTTACTTCAGGTCACGAGCACTCCTTGGGTCCAATAAGCACTTTGCTCTAGAAATCTATGGTAGGCCTGTTGCCTAGGAATTATTCACAGAGAAGGAAGGGTCACAGATTCTAGAACAGGCATCTTCAGTTTAAACCTGCAGCGTGGGTTCGATTCCCAGCCAGCCAGGGAGATTCCCACATGGCGTGGCAGACCTCTCCTGTCGCGTCTGCCGCTCCCCACAGCAGTGTATTTCAGTCATTCTGCCTGTTCTGTTCCCTACTCTGTCTGGTGAATCCTCTCACCCTCCTGTGCCTCCGGCCTGTACCCCAGCTCTTGTATAAAAATAAATAAATCTTTCAAAAAAAATTATGTTGTTGAATGCAAAATGGTACAGTCCCTTTGAAAGGCAGTTGGTCAGTTTCTCACAAAAGTAAACTTACTCTTACTGTATGATCCCACGATATTGTTCTTTGGCATTTACACAAAGAAGTTGAAAACCCAAGGCTGCACAAAGACCTGCGCGTAATGTTTATAGCAGCTTTGTTCATAGTTGCCAAACTTGGAGGCAGTCAAAATGGCTTTCACCAGGTGACTGAATAGATAAACCATAGTATATCCAGACAATAGAATATTACTTAGCTTTAAAAAGAAATAAACTCTCAAGTCATAAAAAGATAGAGAGCAGTGCTAAGTGCATATTCGTAAGTGGAATCTTAAAAGGCTACATACTGTTTGAGTCTAAGACGTTCTGGAAAAGGCAAAACTACAGACAATAAAAAGATTAGAGGTTGCCAGGGGTGGAGAGCAGGATAAGGATGAAGAGGCTGAGCATGGAAGATTTTTAGGGCAGTGAAAATACTCTGATGATAGTATAATAATGGATGTATAGCCATTATACATTTGTGTGAATGCACAACTCAAGGAACCATAATGTAAACTAAAGTGTTCAGGTGATGATGATGTATCCAGGTGGGGTCATCCCTGGTGAAATATGTATCATTCTGGTGAGTGGTATTGACAGCAGGTGAGGTTGTGCATGTGCATGCGAGGCAGGGAGTGTAGGGGCCATCTCTGTACCTTGCTTTTAATGAACCTTGCTCTTTAAAATTTTTTGTGAAGAATTATCTGCATCCCATCTCTATTTACTTCTGTGACCCATTTCACCCAAACTCATTAACAAAGCGTCCATAGTCTTTGTTTCATGAGGCTGACTTACTGAGACCTATAACTATAGAGTGTGTGTGTATTTAATGGTTTATGGGCTTAATGGCTTAATGGCCTGTGAATTATGTGAAATAGAGCAATTCGATGACTTTTTTCCAACACTTTGTGGATTGCTTATATTCACAATATGCTAATTTTCCTCCAAGATGAATCTTTATCATCAACATTAACAGAGCAGCTAGTGATAGTTGGACACTGCCTAAATCCTGGGGATACAAATAATAATTTGATAGGTCCTTTATCCTTTATCTTTCAAACACTGGTTTAGGAGGGACAAAGGCATACGAATATGTATGATGAACGTAATCAAAGCTTATGTGTCTAGAACTGTGCTTATCATAAAAATCTTTTCATTTAATTCTCACATATCCTGGTGAATTTGGTAATATGATTACCTCGGTATTATAATTGCATGACCTAGGCTCCAAACAGTTAGGTAACTTGCTCAAAGAATAAGAAGTAGTGACATATTTTGAATTCTTAACTGCTGCACCAGGGTATTCGACGACGCTAGTTCTAACATCTAGCACAGACATGTCTATTAGATATTGCTACTCAGTGTCCTGTCACATGTTATCCATGTGCTGACTGGCAAGACATTTGTTACCCGTCCACAACAAAATAAGTAATGAAGTGGATAGTAGGCATTTAGAAACTTGCAGAGCAATTTGAGAGAATGATTTCATGTCTATTCAATCTAATAGCAAAACTAATTGCACCTTATGTTTTGCATGTTTTTTTTTATTTTATTATCCACTTTATTGTGATTGGCCAGAGTATTTATGATGTCTGTTTTACCCGACTATGTCTGGGTATTGCTGCCAATCTCAGCTTCTCCCCCCAGAGTCAATCTTTGCTAAAAGCGAAACCAATGGGGTTCCTTCGATCTCCTCTGCTGTTCCATGGATACGAGAGGGTGGAAATAGTTCATCTTCCCCACCCCCAGTAAGAGTTGTCATTTTTACTTCTCATCTCTTAGTGGGCAGGTGGTAATACCGTGAAGGGGCTTCTGGGCAGCACCTTTATCCTTCGTCGCCCTGCACAGCTTTGTGATAGATGCTGCCTGCTCTCCTGGAATGCGTGAAATGTCTTTCCGTGGAATAAAGATGCCAACTGAGTGCTTTCCATCACACAAGTCCGGGAGGTTGGTGTGTTTATTTACAAAGGAAAGAGACTGAACTGGTGTAAACTTCTTACCAGGACCAGTTTGCAGAGCTTCCATTACAGGCAGTGCGATAGGAAGTCATCATTTGGGTTAAACAGACATAATAAATGGTGAGCTCTAGGAAGTCATGACCACAAATGTTCTTTGACTTCAAATTTTCACCTGGAGTAGAATGAGTTATTGAAAAAGTTTACTGGTTATGTGATCATATCTTTAAATGTGTGGGTTTTGTTTTGTTTTTTAGGTTTTCATTAGATTAAGACAAAATATATAGAATGTGGTTGTGGAAAAGGATAGATAATATACACCTTATATACTGAATAGATAATGACAAAGAAAAAGTACTTGGATGTGTAGAGGACACTTAGGGGTGACCTACATTTTCTTGGTTGTAGAAAAAAGATTTAAATAGCATATAGGGATTTACATCAAGCACAAACATAAACGGGACGTATTTTGAATTTTAGCTCCTTCTGGGAATGCTTCCACATGCTATAAATCTCTTTATTCCCATTTAACATGTTTATGTAAACGTTGCTCTGCGTTGAATTTCCATAGCAATTATCCCTGCCTGTGCAACTATCTGAAATAATTATATGAATAATTACTATTAGGCACAACAGTCTTTGCTACACCCTTCTTGAAGTGTTGTGGGCTTTGTTTTCTCAATTGAATTATTTTCTTTTTACATTTTAAGGCTTTTTTTTCTTTCCTTATGTTAACTGGCTTATCTTCTTTATGTGAATTGAAATAATGAGCATGTCTGCTCTCTGAAAGGCAGTTTGATGAATCTCAAATTGAATATGTCACATAGATGAAAGTGCTGCCAGTCCTTTCCTAAGTAAACACATTATGACTCTTTATTAATCACAGGTATTTTCTAGAATGGCACCGTGAAGGTGATTGAGCCTGCTCAGGATTCTCGTTGTCACCAAGGGGTGTTGATGACAAAGGTTGTTCTTACTGTAACATACTTTTCGTCCTTTTTTTCTAAAATACTCTCCTTTAAGCTAATGCTGCTGTCCTAAACGAAAGCAAAACCTGCAAAGGTGAGGTGAAAAACTGGATTTTCTAAAGTGCTACTTTGTCAGTATGGGCCTTCTCGACTTACTGAAATTGGTTAGTAATTGAATGACTTTCCTCTTCCTAACTGCTAATCTAACCCTGGACAGAGAACCCTTTTCTACTTGCCTTGGCTAGAATGAAGTTTTCTCTTTCTCTTGTTTCACTCATTTCACGCACGTTGATTCAACCTCCCAGTTCTTACCCTTTCCATGTGGCGAAATTCCTGGAAAACATAGCAGTTTTACCACCAGTCATTTTCGGGGTATTAGCATTAAAATAAATAATTTTAAATTTATGTGTGACATTGAATACTGGTTTACACTAGTTTCCAAAATGCGCGAACATTAGTAGGTGTCAGCAATGTAAGAAGAAAAGGCATGGAATAAATGTTACGAGGCCTTTCTGTTTGTTCTTTTTTCTCTGAGCGAAGGGGAGGGTGGGATGGCTTTATGTGGGTGGAATCCTTGCTTCTGCTCACAAACCATCAGGCCTGGTTGGGAGCTTAGTGAAATCGATCCAGGAGTACCAAGATGAATGACCCACCTCTGCCCTCAGCGAGCTCATAGTCTTGTAGGAAAAGCTCACCAGTGGCAAGGGTATATGTACATCAGTATGGAATTACAGGTCCAAGAGGGATAAGCAGTGCCCAGCCCTTTCTGGAAGGTTGATTACCTGGAGGAAGGGCCTCCACAGGTCCTGGGGATAACAAAATGGGGGAAACTCTATGATGTTGGGGCCAGTAATTAAAACAGGCTGTATACAAGTTAGAGCACAAAGTGTCTGGCGACCTCCATGAGAAGGGAGAACCAAGTTTTGTCCAAATGGGAAGGAGGAAGAGAGAGGATGGTGGGTGAATGAGCTTCAAACGGACAGTAGTTCAGTGAGCCTTTGGCCACCCGGCCTCCTGCCTGATGCTTTCACCCCATGGGTGGACCGCCTCGCCATCAGTCACCAAGCTTCAAGGGGCAGCCTAGTGTGATTCGAGCCAGTGCTGCTCACCCCGGTGGGTGTGACGGTCACCTGGGCTTCCTGTGAAAATGCAAATTCAGATCCAGTACGTCTGCAGGGTCTTGACATTCTTATTCCCGAGAACCTTCTAGGAGATGAGATGCTGCTGTTCCAGGGAGGTTACTTTGGTTTCATTTGGATATTGTAAATATGGTATTGAAGTAACATTACATTATAGCATGTCAAAATCGGGTGTGCATCGTTATAAATCGGCATCTGTACAGGCTACATTCACTGCACCGCTGGAAGTCCAGTTCCATCCTTCACCATAGAATTGCAGCTTTTTATCTGATTTACCTCCCTCCCCTTTCCATTCTGGTAATCACAGATTTGGTCTTTTGATTTGGTCCATGCTTCCTTTATGTACCTCATCTAGAGAAATCCTATAGGGCTTGTCTTCTGACTGGCAAAGGCCCACACGGTAACAATTCCTGTGAGACCCAGGCAGCCCCGCTTAAGTCTGTTGGTCCTGCAGTGAGATTTAAAAGCCCATCCTACAGTTTTTAAAAAGGAATCACCAGGTGTTTTTGGTAAATATGGAGACTGAAGTTTGTTGAGGAGTAATGATAAAAAGGAACTATGTTTACACCTGTGAACATCCATTCTGCCTGCTCTTCCCTTGGCACACAGCTGAGTCGTAGTCGTAGAATATTTATGTCTCTTCTTCATGGCTACTCAGTGAAGTAAATATCATTGTACCACACACACAGGCACCACGGAACCATTACTAGGCAGTTGTGGATTCAGTGGAGATCTTACTCCAAAGCTGCTGCACTCTAAAAAGCATGCTTAGAAGAAAACAGAACACTGATAAAAGTGCAGAATTAAAGAGGAGAAATTGTGATGTTTTGTGGAGTAGAAATCACTCTCCCGGGGACCAGCACTGGCAGCTGAGCCACCCAGGACGTCTGCATCACGTAGGCGGCCAGGGCTGTTCAGTGTGGCCGGTGGACACATCAGCCAAGAGTAGAAGGGCTGACACGGAACCAGTTCTGTGCTTTGCAGACAGGGAAGAGACAGGCGCGATGATGTAGTCCGATCTGTATGTGTGTCTTCATAAATATGTATGAAAACATTATGAACATGGAGAGAAAATCGCTGGCTCAGCCCAATGTGTCGCTTCAGCCGCTTTATGTATGTATCACCTCACAAAAGGAAGCCCTTGCACATACTCGCTGACGGAGTCAGCCTGAGCACCCCACGCCAGACCAGAAATGTAATCTTAGTGATTATTCACTCTGATTGCACAAAGAGTTTACCTTTTGTATCTCTCACAGTTTGAATGCAATGACCCAACTCTTCCACTTCCCAGAAAAAGCAAAAACTGGTTCGGATACACTTTTTAGATGGACATGTCATGAGACAGAAGTGAGATGGAAACTTTCTGTTAATAAAATATGTGTGTGGAGACATGGAGAGGGGGTGGGGGGGAGGGGTGAGCACACAGTAGGGAGGGAGCACAATACACTATGGTGGAGGACTGTGGTGGTGGGAGCATTATGGTAACAGCACCAGAAGGGGGCATCCTATACTGCCAAAGAAAAGTACACCAGCGTTCCATTACACACACACACACACACACACACACACACACATTTTGGCTTAGGTGAAGCAGGGTGATTATCAGAAATTTTAAATTGAGGCGTGAATTGTTTCCCTTCACAGGGAAAATGCATGACAGCCGGAAATAAATATCTGTTCGTGATGAGTTGCCTCTTTGTCCACCCCACTGATCAAGAGGGACTCACAAATGTGGCTTACTTAGCAAATACCTTTGTGGGTCTAAGCACTGAATCTCATCTATATTGCAAAGCTGAATGCTGCCACTAGGCGTGACAAGATGGCCACAATTATGATGAAGTTTGATTGTTGACTGAAGAGTTGATTGTGGGTATTGTGAGTCACTTGAGACTCAGTTCTTTTACGTGTGATAAAAATAACTGTTAGTGGTGAAATGAAAAACCTAACCATGAGTCTCCTTTCTTCCCTGAGTAAGCCTTGTTTACATCCCTGAGATAGGGATCCTGCCCAGTAGAGACAAAACTTTACAACCCACCCTATAAGAAGTGAAACGATCCCTCAGCCGGAAGATACTGATGGGGATCTTTAACATCCGTAGCCAGAAAACATTGTACTTCATCAAATTTTTGCAACATTAGGAACAACTCTTTTCAGTATTCTCTTGGAAGCACACTAACTTAATGAGTAAGCTTACTGCATGTGCAAAGATTTGTTCCAAAGATTTTTCACATTCAATCCGGTTACCCTTGTACTAGGCGTGATGCCCTGATGTGTTCTGCTGTCATTGGTGGTCATTGTAGATGAGGTAACTGGGACACAGAGAGGCTCAGTGATTAAAAGTCATTATCCAGGTTATGGCAAAGGCCAGCTTTGGACAGCAACAGCAGGGCTCCACAGCTAGCTTCATCACCATGCATCTTGGGGCTGGGATTGAGGCTATGTTTATATATATAAAGCTTGAGATCTAAAAATATTGGTACACTAAAAGTGAGGTGAGAAACTCCCAATTTTATGTGCAGCATCAGTTCTTTTCCAACTCAGCCTAATTTTCCAAAATTGATAATCTCATTACAGCAGCATCTTGCCCACTAAGAGATGTTGGAACATTTCTTTTCCTTCCTGAGTTAGAGAATATAAAACAATTATTCTTCCCTTTCTCTATGGTATACTCTTGACTCATTTGTTGAAAAGTTTTGGTAAATTAGACTATATCAACAATAATCTCTTCCTTTTTGACTTGACAAAGGGTATTATTTTCCTGCCCTGAAGACATAAAATCACTCTAATACGTTTTCTTATCATAGTGTTATAAATTTTTTCTAACATCTATCTCTAATTTATCTGGAGATAAATTATTGTGTGTGTTGTCACCTAGAGATGTAATTTTTTGATGCAGAAATCTAATTGTCTCAATACCATTTATTTTTTTCTGAATAATATAGAAGCATCCTCTTAATTTTAACTACGAGTGCATATTAGTTTCTGTCGATGTACTAGGTATTCCCATTCCATTGCCATACTATCCTAATTTTTATAGTTTTATATTTATTGATAGGATACTGGTAGGACAGGTATATCCACTTGTTTTTATTTTCAGAAACATATTGGTTATTCATTGTCCTTTATTCTTCCAAAGAACTTTTAGAATCTGTTTGTCAAGTTCCAGGAACAGTTCAATTAGAATTTTTATTATAATCACATTAGATGTATAAAATAATTTGGAACAATAACATTTTAAAATGTCTTTTTGAATAATTTTTGTAATGTATCCATAAAGTTAGCTTTTTGTTCTTATGATCCATTTAAACTATGCTGTTCTTTGATCTATCCTAATTATCCATTTATATTCTATTAGAAAAATATTGGTCTTTGAAATCTACCTTGTATCCTTGTTGAACTGTCTCTACTAACTTGTGTGTTGAATCTCTTAGAATTTCCTTGTAAACAATCATACCACTTATAAGTAGTAAAATTTGTATTTTCCTTTTCAACCCATATTTATTTTTTATTATTTTATTATATTAGTTAGGAATTTATAGATTTTAATGTTGGATGTGATAGGCTTCATTGTTTTCTTGTCGTTAATCAGATTACTTGTAAAATTCACTGGTTCAGTAAATATTTTTATGTACCAGCTAGATATGGTAGGCATCTCTACAGGCCCACAATAAAGAAAAGATAATAGCTACCTTTGTGGAGCTTATTTTCTCCTTGATTAGATAATAAATACATAAAATCTGCAGTACAACAAATGATGACAGACAGTATGGAGAAAAATTAAATAGGAATGGGTGATAAGTCATGTTGAGGGTGGTTGAGGGAATTATAGTTTTATTTTATTTAAAGGTTATTTATTTATTTATTTATTTATGGATAGAAGAACTGGGGTATAGGCCAGAGGTGCGGGAGTTGAGAGGATTCACCAGAAAGTGGGGAGCAGAACAGGCAGATCCACTGAAATGCACTGCTGAGAGGAGCAACAGATAAGACAGGACAGGTCTGCTGCGCCATGTGGGTCAGCTCCTTGGCCGGGGATCAAACTCAGGGCGCAGTGGTGATAGCACTGAGACTTAATCCCTTGGCCACCGGGGAGGTCCAGGGGAATTGTAGTTTTATATAAGGTAATTTTCTTTTTTTCCTAAGATTTATTTTTTTAAGGCCTCCCCTGGTGGCACAGGCAGTTGAGTGGCGCGCTGTGAAGCTGTCCACGGCCTCTGCAGCACTGATTCAATCCCAGCCAGCCGGCTGGCCAGCAAGGGATCGAACTCGTGCTGCAAAGGCTGCAGACTACTTTATAGTGTGGTGCTTAACCCCTTGCACCACCAGGGAGGCCCTAAATAACATAATTTTAAATTAGCTTTCCCTGAGAATGTAATAGACCTGCAAAAATTTGAAGGAACCAAACAGCGAGTATGAAACGGTTAAGTGCAGAGGCCATGACATGTATTGTGCCAGGCGTGGTGGAGGAGCAGTGAGGTGGTCGAACAGTGTGACGAAGAGCGAAGTGCATCCACAGAGGCTCTCAGAGAAGTGATGGAATACAAGATTGAAAAAAACCTTGGCTTTTACTTCGAGTAAAATGAAAAACTAACTGAAAATATTGAGTGGCTCTGGGTGGAAAAGCCAATGCATTTTGAGTGGGTTCTTTGCTGAAATCATCTGCCTTAGGTTTTAAAAGACGGCTTTGGCTGTTGTGCCAAAATTAAAATAGAAGAGATGAGGGGCATGAGAAGCATGCAAGGGGATGCCCCATCTCCCGCTTTCTGATCTGCTGATGTGGGATCTGAATGAAATAGAGGAGTTGAGGATGACCCCGAAGTTTTTTGTCTGAAAAATTAGAAAGATGGGGCTTTTCATTTATTGAAAGTGGGAAAACTTTGGGAAGGGGAAGGTAAGACTGTCCGACTAGCACATCTTATATTTGAGACTCCCAAGTTGAGAAGGCCAAGTGGAGATGTCAGGTAGGTAGTTGGATGTATGAGTTTGGAGTTCAGAAAAAATCATCTTACTGGGTATGTAAATTTGGGGGTTTTGAACAAACAGCCAGGAGATTCAGTAAAAGTCTCAACAAGTTCTTCAAAGAAATGCTCAAGAAGAGTTCTAAGACTATGATACTGTGGTCATCTTAAATTTGAAGGTGAAGTAGGTAAACAGGAAATCAAAGACTGAGAAGTAGTGACAGTAAGAGTTCAAACCAGTTAGCGGGGCACCTGGAAAGGCCAAGAGAAGAAAGTTTGTCAAGTTTTTCTTCATCACTGTGTTAAAGGCAGCTGACAGGCACAGAAGGTGATGACAAAATGACTCAAATTTAACAATATGGAAACATAATGATGTTCACCAAAAAGGTATAATTGGGGTATTGGACAACTTGTTTTTAAGAGTGCAAAAAGCTATCATTGGGGGCCCCCCTGGTGGTACGAGGGTTAAGATGCAACCTATGAAGCTGTCAGCAGCCACTGAAGCACAAGTTCGATCCCCGGCCAGGGAGATGACCCACATGGCGCAGCAGACCTCTCCTGGCTCGCCCGCTGCTCCCCTCAGCAGTGTATTTCAGTCAATCCACCTGTTCCGTTTCTCACTCTGCCTCTGGTGAATCCTCTCACCACCCCCCATTTCTGGCCTGCTCCCTAGCTCTTGTTGCATAAATAAATCTTTTTTTAAAAAGCTATCATTGTATTCAGAAATGAAAATATCGTTTTAAAAGTATTAACTTACAATGCCAGAATAACCTAAAGTACTTTATATTTTTAGTATTTTCAGTCACACATATGGTAACCCCTGTTTATGAGTTATATATTACATATTTATGAAAAATGTCATTAGGTAGAATTCATTCCTTTTAATAAGAGGTCATGCTTAATTCAACTTTATTCTAATAAAATGTAATTTTCTACTTTATCTTCAACAAAGACCCAAATAAGGATAGATTCTATAAATAGGTGGGGATTCATTTGACCTGGCTGGTAAGGTCACAGGTACAACATCCTGTACCCCACTATTTTTCTTATCTCTCATGATATTTAAATTCCACCAAAGCAAGTCTCCTAGATTTGATGACTTTGTATCTTTCTACAATACTTTACTAAATTAAATTTTGGGTTATGAGAGGAAGAGAGTTGTCTTTGCCACAGGGACAGCTAACAGATAGTCATTTTGCCAATATTATCAATACTAGTACACGGAGGGTGAGTCAGAGGCGCCGAATAGGAGACTGAGTGTTCTAAAAGGAGGCGAGAAAGCCCTCAGAACAAGCTCCGTCTTCCTCATGATGTTACATAGTGGGAATGATTTACAAGACTCAGTTAACCTTACTGTAAACATCAGTGGAGAAACGAGTTACACACACCCCTCATAGGCAACAAAGGTGTTCATGAAGGAAGCAGATGTAATCATTCCTGAGTAAAGAAGGAAGTTAAAAGTAAATTTTCAAACCTTATCATATTTACCTTACCAACTGATGTTGATTACCTGCCAGCATTGTTACTATGATTTTATGGAACAGATTATGGCAGACAGTTGTTCCTGACGTTTGTTAGAATATTCTCCTAAAGTTTTTTTCCTGAGAATTTTTAATTTGACTGCTAAGGTTTATTTTTACCTTTTTCTAAACTACCTCTCCCTTCTCCCACCCACTTCCCTTTTAATTAAAGTATGTTTCCTTCAACATAGACAATTTACCCATTCTGTCATTTTTTCATACCTTATGCTTCTCTCTCCTCAGACACTTGGGTACTGAAGTAGCTGAAATGCGAAAAAGGCAGCAGTCACAAAATGAAGGAACACCTGCTGTGTCTCAAGCACCTGGAAACCAGAGACCCAACAACACATGTTGCTTTTGTTGGTGCTGTTGCTGCAGCTGCTCCTGGTATGTCACTCTGTGGGGTACCACATCTGTGCTGGGTGGTAACTCAGGTGAACGTGCTTGCCAGTTCTTGGCATAATAGAAACTTCTCAGTGTGTCTTTTTGGTTTTTCTCCTTTGTAGATAGGAACTATTGGAGACGGTCATTGTTTTAATGCAAACATTTGCGCAAGTAAAATAGAGTATTTCCTCAGGATCTACATTTAAATACATAGTAAGAAATATTGAAAAATTACTTTATATTGTGTTTTTCGCCATCCATGCTTCTTAAAGGTTGGGTGGAAATGAGACTATGGTTATCTATGTAGTTAGCAATAAACAGTCTTCTACTATGTTCCAAAAGGTGCAAACACACTAAGATAATGTCTAGTAGTAGTCTAGGTAGCCAAATGCAGTGTTTCAGCTGGGGTGATGAGCCAGAAAACTGTGGGTCAAGCAGGAACCCAAGGCACAGGTTCCTGCCAACAGGCAGAGGAAGAAGAGTCGCAGAGGCACATCCTCTGACATGAAAGACCAGGACCTTTGCTGGGGGTGAAAACCAAGTCAGTTAGTGAAAAACTGAAATAATGCATCCTGCTTTCCACTGAAATATTTATAGGCTGGGACATCATGTAACGTCTTAATCTCTGTTTTTGTTTATTTGTTTCCTCGTTGGCAAAATAAGGAAGATTCAGACAACCTGATTCCCAAGGCCCTATCCTGTGCTAAATGCCCAGGCTCCAGCTACCTCAGAAAACCTACTCCAGTTCTCAAGTCTCAGAATCCCTTCAAATAAGAAAATCAATAAGACCCAGAATCCCTGAGAATTACGCAGGGGAGGTTGCTCAGAGGGTTACCAGACTTTATGGAGCCATAAGTGTGGAGATCCTGTAAGAGCCAGTGCACGAGTAGACTTTCTGGGTTAGCAATGGTCTTCTCTATCTCTCCTGGTATTTCCTTTTAAAGAAAGGCCCAAATGCTTGCCGCTTGCCATGTCCTTCTACACGGTTTCCCACTGAGGGGTGGCATGGTGATCTAGTGATCCAGAATACAAGATGAAAAGTAGCCGTGGCGTGGAACAAGCTCTAACCCACTCTGCAAAACCTCATTACCAGAAAACCAAAAGTTATTCTAGCAGTGTGGAAGGTTTAACGTAGTTTTATAAATATCGAAATTGTTTTCCAAATGATTCTTTGTTAGCAAAGCCATACCATTCCTTTTCTTTCATTCTTAAGCTTTAACTATTTCAGATGGAGGAAGTAGAGTGCCAGAAAAGGGATATTGTTCAGCATAACTGTGTACCTTTTTTTTCTATGTCACTCTTAATGAGATTACCTAGCTGGACCTCCTTGGTGGTACAGGGTTTAAAGTCTCAGTGCTACCAAACTATCAAGCCACTGCGGCATGAGTTCCAACCCCCTCCAGGGAGCTGACCCACATGGCACAGCAGGCCTCTCCTGTCTTGCCCTCTGCTCCCCTCAGCAGTGTGTTTCAGTCAGTCTGCCTGTTCTGCTCACCATTCTGTCTCTGGGGAATGTTCTCACCCTCCACACCTCGGGCCTACACTCCAGTTCTTGTATGCATAAATAAATAAAAATAAAACTTTAAGGAAAAAAAAAAGAAGGAATGAAGTTCAAATGTATAAATGCATTAAAAATTCAAAAAAGAAAGATTATGTAGCTCTGGTCCTAGTCCATGAAATGTAACATAATATAGCATTGGGACTTAGGATGGTGGTTCTGAAGTCACACCACCTGGATTCGAGTCTGGTCCACACACTGTCTGCATGAGTGACCCTCAACAAGTTACTGAATGTCTCTAGTCCTTCAATTCCTCATCTGTCAGATAACAATAAGAATTCCTGGCTCATAAGGTTATTGTAAAATGTACATGAAATAAAACACAGAATGAGAACAACACCCAGCTATAGTAAGCATTTAGTAAGAGCTAGTTTACTGGCCTATGGAACACCTCATACTGGAAAAATAAAATCTCTTTAAAGAGAAGCTGGTTTGAAATAATATTTTTTAAAAAATCAGTTTGTCAAAGTGAAATTATCTGGTAAAGAAAAGTTACCATAACTTCCAAAGACAAATCTCAAATACATTGCTACTTAGTATTGAGGACTATACTTCTTTTTCTCATTTGCACCATGCCATAGTCCTTTTTCTCATTTGCACTATGCCATATTCCAGTAATCAGTATATGATTTAATGATATTTATCCACCTCTCCAAACTTATTTCTGAATTACTGCAGGATTAAAACACCAAAACAGAGTGCTAAAGTTTTGTTACAGTATGTTTGTTTGCTGTCAAATATTTAGTGAGACTTTCTTTTTATTTGTCCTGTAGATATTAATAAGACATGCCTCTGTGGATTCTTCAAGTCCCCATTAAATAACAAAACATTCAACTTATGTTCTTGAGATGGGATTGTCAGAGAAGACAAACTAAGGTTCATTAACTCTCTGCACCTCTAGGGGGTGCATATTTGGGCTCTAAACACGTGGCACATTGGATGAGCGCGCTGTTTGCTCAACTAGGATATCCTTGTCAGGTACTGTGTTTGTTAACAGTGAGTCATGAATGGTTGAGTGTAGGCCATAAAATGCTCAGCCTATACATTTACAAGTCATCTGTACATAATAAAGGGTAGGTAATTACTATTGCAAGCAACTTGATAAAAGTTAAATTGTCTTAAATTATGGATTTTAATTGCGATTACATCATCTTACTGCAAATGAAAATGTCCTTTACACGTGCAGCTTTAAAATATCACCTTTTTTGTATTTTGAGTTTAGGAAGAAAAATTCTAGAGGCTGATTAGAGTGGGAAAAAAAAAGAAAAAAAGAAATTGTCTCCAAATTTCCTAGGATAGGTCAAAGGACCAGAACAAAAAGAAACATTAAAAAAAAGTAATTTGGGGACCAAATAACAAGTTGAGATTAAAATATAAAGTCACTATAATTGTGAATAGGAACATTGTCATATGGTTGATTTTACCTGCAGAATAGCATAACAATTTCCTCTTCTATTGTGTGATAGAACATTATGCCTCTATATCCTAACAGTAGCCTCAGTGGGTGTTGGGAATCTGTAGCAGTCATCCTCAAGAAGATGACTCTGGGGCCTCCCCGGTGGTGCAGTGGTTGAGCGCTGGGTTGCGAAGCTGCCCACAGCCTCTGCAGCACCGGTTCGATCCCCGGCTGCTCCCCGGCCACCGGAGGAGGGTCCCACATGGCGCGCAGACCTCTCCTGCCGCCCGCTGCTCCCCTCAGCAGTGTACTTCAGTCCTTCTGCCTGCTCTGCTCCCCGCTCTGGCTCTGGTGAATTCTCTCACCCTCCCGCGCTTCTGACTGTACCCAGTGCTTGTATAAATAAATAAATAAATCTTAAAAAAAAAAAAATCCAAATATCTCTTGCATTTGGCAAAATCAGTAAAAAAAAAAAAATAAAAAAAGAAGATGACTCTGATAATTGGGACTTTCTTTAAGATTTTAAGTGTGGTGGGGAGATCCAGAAGTTCATGGTTAGTCCAGAAGATAAACTTGTGAATTGGATATTAAGGAATCCCTAATTTATGATTCTAAGGGAGGTTCCTTTAGGTCTACATGCCCCTGAAGAATCTCATCTGCAGAAGTCTTGGGACTCTGGACCTTATTAGTTTTCTTATTTGGCATTGGTCACAGACTAAATTTAATAAATTAACTAGCCTTGTGAAAGATGAAGTCACCTCCTGTTTGTTCCCAGACCATGGGATAATCTCAGTACATGTTACGTGCTTCCTCAGCGTGCTTCGGGTTGCCCCTCCCCCCATTTTTAACAAGTGCCACAGCCTCTTTAATTCAAAACAGTGCAAAAATAATGTCCCATTTTAGCCTCTGATGCTGTCACACTTTAGCTCTCTGCCAATGGATATACTAAGATGGCTTCTTTAAAGCCAAAGGATATTTTGTGAAAGGAAAGCTAGAAATCCTTGTCCCCTGCATGATAAAACAAATCCCCCCCTCTGGAAATAAATCTGCTCACACTTCAAGGTGAATCATTTCCTCTGTGGTGCCAGCGCATAAATAGTCTCATCTGTACCTGTCTTCCTCGGATATCTGATCTGTCTAACAGGGAATCTATGTTATCTGCATAGAATTTCCAAAGTACTTATAACCAGATCGTCACAAATATCAGTTACAAAGAATTTTATAGTTTTGGAACTCTATGGCATAGGTAAATTCCTCAAGAGTTTCTATAACGTACATGAACTTCAGAGTCACACAAATATCTAGTCACACAAATGAACCTAGATTTCCCAGGCTATAAACACTACCAAAAAGTAGACATTAGAACCGTGGACCATTTGTATGTCATGCATTCACTGATTCACTCACTTGCAAGTTACTTAATGCCAGGTATTGCCTGGCACTTTTACATGTCTTTCATTTTCACTGGTGATTTCCCATCTCTCCATTGACAGGGCTATCAGTATTTGTTATCATTCCCCCAGATCGCCATCAAGAAAAGCTTAGCATTCACATTGCCTCTGCCTAGCCTTTGTTATAGATGGCCAGAATGCCAGCTTCTGGAAATGACCAGAACTAGAACTGGCTTGACCCTTTTCCGTTGACAGTATGCCACGGGTACTCTCTGTCATGGTGTAAGTACAGGTTTTTCTAAGTGTGCTGTGTTTATACCATCCATGGAAAGTGAATATGAAGAAAACAAAATAATAGAGGAAAATATTATGTCCAGTCTTGTTTAGGGGAGTGGGAAGAACAGGACAGCACTGGAGAAAGAATATCATTAATTCAGGCTGGAAGAAGGAAGCGCCAGCTTCGAAGGTGGGACGGCTCACAATCAATGCTGATTCCACCAGGAAGCTAGGGAGGGTCTTGCAGGTACCGGGGGGCAGGGAGGGCACCCCTGTGAGTGGCTCCCAGAGGTGGGGAGTAAGGAGCGAGGGAGGAGTCCATGGGAGGAGCCTGGTGAGGGACCACACAGCTGCCAGAGGATAGGCCAAGAGGGAACAGAAAGTTAGATGGCAGAAGCCTCAGAGGATGAGGGTGGGAGGAGCTGCCTCTGAGAGAAGGATCCCCTCAGAAGGCTGTGTGCCAATTGGGACCAGGCAGGGAGACGGACCAGGAAAAGCTGAGAATGCAGGAGAGTGTATTTGACATCGAGAGGGATTCCCTAGAAAACAAAGACTTGTCCTCTGGTGAAGAAGCCTTCCAGCCTAAGGGGACAGGAGGAAAGAGACTAGGTAGAGAAGTGGGGCGCTGCTTCCAAGGCTGGGGGTCTGCATGGAGATGTGAGTGGGCTCCACTGACCCCCGATAGCTCGCTGGCATCATTTCAGGGTTGGACCCAGGGAGGAGCTCTCAAATCTCAGCTGACTCATCATTAGTGGCAATGTGATGAGGGCCATCTGGGTCTGGAGTGGCCAGGAAGTGGCCGAGCTTCTGAGATGACCTTGGCACTGGGCCTGTGGTGTCCATGGCCTTGGCCACCCCTCCTTCTGCCCTGGACAAGCTGAGGGTCAGTTTGCCATCGTGATGCACGTACTGATTTTCGCATGATTTTCCCTCTGCTTTCCATGTATTTGTTATTTGGGTTAATACCTTAAGTAGAATTATATCATGTGTGTTTTATAATTAATTGACTTCATAAAAGTTCATATTGAACAATTGGCAGTGGGCATTTTCATAAACATAAACTAAAATTTCATGTTTTAAAATAGCCAAGAAGATATATTAGCTTATAATAATATTTAGTACACAGTAGATGTTTAAGATAAAGATATTGAGTAGATGAATGGCTTTGGATTTTCCAACTCTATTTTATGAAAGATGGAAATTTGTGTCACAAGACAAATTTCAAAAATTACAGGCACATGGTCCCAGTGTGGGCTCCCTGGTGTAGTTACACGGTCATGCACTCAGTCAGCTCCCTAATACTAAGTAGGTACTATTTTCTTTTATTCTCTTGTGTGCAGTGGTGGTGGTGGTGATGTTAGTAGTTAGGTTAATGGTAGTAGAGAGACAAGGATTCCAAGAGGGAGCACTCACATCTGTTTAGTTATAAAGTGAAGGGCAAAACAGCAGCCTGGAGAGGAAGACGGTGACAGATCATAAACCGTCCTTTGTGCCCTGTTAAGGAATTAGGACTTAACGCTCTTTTTGGATATGGGAAGTGATTGAAGATGTTATGTAAGGGGGAGACAAAGTCCATTTTATATTTTGAGCATATCCCCTTCGGGGCAGAGAAGAACAAAGTAAAAACAAAGAGAAAATTAGGAGACTTCTGAAATTACCAAGTTGAGAGATATCAGGAGACAGTAAAGGAAATGGGGAGATTATAGATGAAAGAACCTTGGGATGTGCTATAAGGATCGGTGATCCCTGGTGGTGCAAGGGTTAAGTGTCAGCACTATGAAGCTGTCCACAGCCATTGCAAAAGGAGTTCGATCCCCATCCAGGGAGCTACCCACATGGCGCAGCAGACCTTTCCTGTCTCACCTGCTGCTCCCCTCAGCAGTGTACTTTGGTCAGTCTGCCTGTTCTGTTCCCCACTCTGTCTTTGGTGATTCCTCTCATCCCCCTACACCTCTGGCCTGTACCCCGATTCTTGTGTGCATGAATAAATAAATATTTAAAAAAAGGGGGGGGGGTTGGAGGTAGATAAGACAGAGGCCACTTGTTGAGTGGCTGGGTGGGTGGGACCCCACCAAGGGAGAGAACACTGACCTGGAGCTGGTTGAGGGCAGGGAAAGATGACGAAGTGGACTTGCTCAGACTGAGGTGCCCTGGATTTGGCTGTTAAGTCTACAGATAAGAATCTGGATCAGTGTACAAAGCAGTGAGCTAAAGACTAAAACCTCAGCAAGTCCAACATTGAAAGAGAGTCAGCAGAAAGGCTGCAAACCCCAAGAAGCGACTGTCTAGAAGTGACGTATGCCCAGGGCTGGCACCAGGGCCAGGAGGGTTGTGAGTTGCACACGGAAGGGAATGGTCCGTATTGCACACACACACCAGAGAGTCCAGTGTGATAAGAATCATAAAACCTCCTTGTTACTTGCTGGAGGCTGTCAGGGAACTCTGAAAATGGACTTGTTAAGGTGCACAGGAGGAAGAATCTAGAAAGAAGCTGCTGTGGGAGAAATGAGTGAGCCCCTCTTCAAAGGTTCTGAGACACCCTGACCTTTCAGGATGAAGGTTCAATTTGAGGGGCGTTGGAGGTCCCTTCTTGATTTAATTAGAGCAAATTTTTCCATTTCTAAAACAAGATGAAATTCAATCCTGTCAAATCCAGGCCAGTATATTAGCTAACTGGACAGTATATAAGGACCTCCCCCAGTCTCTCTGAAATAATGCCCATACAAAAAAAAAAATTGAGGTTATGACATTTTTGTTACCCTACCCTATCTGTAAAATGTCCTGGTTTTACTACGTCTGATTGAAATAGTTATTGTCCATCTGATTAAAGTGCTGTGTTATTCCTTTGGGCCTGCCTTACTTCCTCTCGTGGTCTAGGCATGGTAAGCCTCTTAAAACCTGCCTGCTGCTCTGGGACATCATTCCAGAATGACTTGTTATTTCTTTGTCAGCTAAGACAATAAAATCTACTTCTTGTGGATATGAAGTTGAATGGATCCTAATACTACTTAGCTGGGCCTAATAAATATAGTTATTCCCCGGGATCTAGGATCTTTGTTTCAGGTACCAATATCCCATGTGTGAATGCACTTCTTTCTCACACATAGGAGAACTGGTTCCTAAGTAGAAAGCAAGCTTCTGCCATGAGCACTTTCATACAAAGAAACGTAGATTTTTAATAAGTACAGAACCAGTTTAATCATCAGTTCCATAAGTAATGCTGGAATAAAACTCCAGATGTTTCATGCTAAATAGAGGTCATGTTGCTCTATAAAAAGACTACACACCAATTCCTTACAACATGGCCTTCCGTAAACATGATGGGTTCCAGCTTCCTGACATAGCTGTGAAATCTTTGACAAATGACTTAACCTTTCTGAACTTCAGTTTCCTTGTCTATAACACGTGATTAATAGCAGTTTTAAATCAGTTAGTTTAGGATTCAGTACATTCTCAGAGCCCCCTGAATAACCTTGGATTGATCGTTATTATTTCCTAGCAAATCTTAGGCTGAAAGGCATCTACCACATTTTATTAGGATTTGCTTACTGTCTGCTTTCCAGTGGTCTCTTTGCAGGCTGTCAGTGAATGCAGCAGAGCCCATTGCTGTACACCCCTGCCCTCTCTGCCGACCCTCTCCTTAACCAGCACAGGTAGAACTCAGCACCACCTGGAGCACCACCCACCGCAGGATTCTCGGGGCAGGTTTAATGTCTTCTAGGGATACATTTTCCTGCAGAATGACTCTCTTCATTCCTGTTGTTCTCCAGGACTCCCCCTGCCCCGTCCTGTACATATCCATAAACACAGTAAATGGAAAATACCAGGGAAGGATTGAGCTGGTGGTTGGATTAGTGACCTTCCTGCTGTCCAGGTGTATTTCTGAGCATCACCTTCTAGAGTTCTACTTGATTCGTTCTGGATTTATGTGGTGACACAAGTTAACTAAAACTAGAGGCTAGTGCTCCAACATAGCAGGTGCATTTTAAGAATTGGATGATTAATAATAGTATCTACTGGCTCAATAGAAGTCCATTTGACCTTTTCAAGGTATTTGCTTTCCCACAAAAGCATCCACTAACTTAATTATGACTTACAGAGGAAATTATAGTGGGTGAAGGAAGAGCTTAAAATAGAATTTCAGTCAACCTGAAAGTAGAAGATTCTGCAGAACTGAAGTAGAAGATTCTGATGATTAGCATGTATTATAGGTAAAATATATCTAAGTACTCAGTCCTACAATTCTCAAAATTTTAAGGGGAAAAAAAGAAACTCTACACCAAATAAGCAGCTTTGGTGATTTAACTAGCATAAGTTTACATAGTCCACCACGATTGTAACCATGTAATGACTTGTTAAATGCAGTTGATATTTGAAATCAATAGTGTGAATGAACCTAAAATGCATGGCTTGCGGTTTGAAATAACATTTCATGCAAATATAGAAAAATTTTTGGAAATCCCTCTTTTCAAGCACAGAGAAATGGGTGACAGAGAGAGCACAGGAACAAATGAAAAGATTTGTCTTCCTTTTCCACACTCAAAAGAAGAAATTAACTTTTACATGCAACCCCAAAATGGAATTGAAATAGTTTGCAAATCCACACTCACAATGGCTCTTTTAAAGCATTTTGAATAAAAACTGTTTCCTGCCTGTTGGAAGTTAAAAACCATTTCTAATTGATTTTTCTAAGAATGTATGACCTAAGTTTCATATTATCCCAGCAAGAGACATTGGAGCTCAATACAACTTATTATTAGAAAGGATAATTACAATGTTAATAGGATTATGCCTGCCTTTTTAAAAAAGACTAATTCCTAAATCAAATGTTTGGGGCTGGGGAGTAACTAGAACTAAATTTCTAAATACCAAAAAGAAAAAAAGGTGCAATTATGGGCACCTTCCAAGATTAAATTTATCCCCTTTGAGTTTGATTATTTCACTCAGAAAAAAAAAAATGAATGATTCTTTTCAAATTCCTTAGAAAGATGTAATTATTAAAACTCCACACATATAATAATAGCTTTTTTTCCAAATAAGGATAATTATTACCAGAAACTTTTTCAGTTTCCTTTTTTTCTGGTTAGATGAAAACATGGTGCTTATAAAGGCAACACAGCCATCTAGTGGGCAGATTGTTAATAACCGATTGTTTCACTTTGGAGAGGATTAAGTTTATGAAATAAAAACCTAAGCCAAAGAGATGCTTGTGTTAAAACATGGGCATGATTCTAGAAGGAGGGGGAGGATTTTAGAGGATTTTTTTTAGGACAAGTGTTGCATAACATTTCCAGACACAACTTTCTAACCAGCTTTCCCATCCCCACACCCCCCATTCAGAACCAAGTTGCATCACCAAACATACCAATGAAAGTGATGAAGGTCAAGTCCCAGGTTTGAGCCATAATGAGCTTTGTATGTTTTCAGTTATGGATGTTACGTGGCTACTGCCCCGCCGCTGGCACCTTGTTTTCCTTTGCTGTCTTTTTTTTTTTTTTTTGAAGATTTATTTATTTATACAAGAGCTGGGGCACAGGCCAGAGGTGCAGGGGGTGAGAGGATTCACCAGAGTCAGAGTGGGGAACAGAACAGGCAGATTGACTGAAATACACTGCTGAGGGGAGCAGCGGGCGAGACAGGAGAGGTCTGCTGTGCCATGTGGGTTTCTCTCGGGCAGGCCTGGGGATCGAACTCGTGCTGCAGAGCTGTGGATTGCTTCATAGGTTGTGTCTTACCCCCTTGCACCACCAGGGAGGCCCTTTGCTGTCTTCTAAGCAACGTCTTGGTACTGTCCTCCTTTTCTTGTTCCTTTCTCCCCAAAGTTCTCTTCCTGACGGAGCCAGTCCCCGGGGGCCCTTGTGCAGGAGCAGCACGTGATCTGCAGACATGAGTGGTCTCACTTCTTCTCGCCCCCTGTCAGGCTTTCTGGCCCCATCCTCTGTAACGGCTTTCTCAGTAATCTCAAGTTCCAGGGCACCGAGAGGTGACCTCTCTCCAGTATCTGTTGTATCTTCAGTCCTCTGGGCAAGAGCTCCTGGAGAGTCATAGCAGGGGAATAAGGCCCATAGAGGGGGTGTTTGTCCTCCATAAACTGGCTTGCAAAAGGTTTCTACTCTTTCCAGTCATTTGCGAGCGATTGATTTTTTGTAAATATCTGAAAAGGTAAAATGCTACAGTTAATTACTTTATATAAAGAGAAGCGTCATTGCACAGTGAAAATAAGCATGGGGTGAGCGGCCTGGAGACGTGAGTCCTGATGCCAGCCCTGCTGGGTTAGTTGTGGGCATCGTGTCATGTCCCCCTCGGTGCTTGTCTCCTCTGCCGGAAACTGGGAATAATCAGTAACACCCCTGCTTACCTTCCAGGGCTGTTGTGAAGAAGAAATAGCAAGGGAGTGTAGGAGGGAGTGTTTCATAGTCATTGCAAAGTTCACGTCTTTAATTGAAATAAAAAGGTTGAAATAAAAAGTCCTTTGGTAAACGTGGGGTCACCATTTTAAAAGGCAACCCGTTTGCTTAATGAAGCATTTCTTGGGCCAGAAGGTTCTAGTCTCGCTCTGCAGTCCTGTGTGGTAGGTCGCTACCATTCTCCCCGCCGTGACCTGGGAAGATAAAGCGTGGAAAGCCAAGGTCGTCTTATAGGAGGTGAATTCTAGCCTGGCTCCACCTCCCTGTTTCTTGGCCCGTTGTCTGACTTACACCTCTCCGCCTCGTATCGTGTGCTGACCACATCCAGAAACACCCGATCTGGCCCCTTTGTTCTGCGAGTGTATCAGGCCTTTTTACAGCTCCCAACCTCTACACTTGATAGTTTTCATCCTTGGCGTGGAATTCCCTTTGTCCACGTCTCCATCTGGCCAACACATGCTCATTTGCTGAAAACAGCTCAATCATTACCTCCTCCATGAAGCCTCCCTCAGTCCCCTCAAGCAGAAGCGTAGATGCCGTCACCGTATCTAAGAACCACTGGGTTTCGGCTCTCGCCACGCTCCATGCTGCTGCTGCCTTTCAGAGCATCTGTCTTACTCATCTTGAATTTCCAACCCAGGCAACATTGCTTAAAGCAGGTGTCTCGTACCTATTTGTAAATTGTTGACTTCTGAATAGAGCTATAATATTTTCCCGTGATATATTGACAAAGGAAAAAGAAACATTTCAAGAATAACCTACCAATTCTTTTCAAAACCTGAGGGAAGTTGATTCCATCTTTGCCATGGGGAATTGGAGGTAGAAGCTGTTAAATAAAAAGGAAAAACTGATAATATTAAAATATTGCATGGTGTCTGCCTTTGCCAGTGATAGTGGGGCTCTCCGGGCCCTTGATGTCACCACGGTCCCTTGTGCTCTTCCTTCTCCTGTTTTGACTCCCCCCTCCTCGCCTGCTGAGTGCCTCAGCTCTATGGTCAGCCTGCAAGTTTTGTCTCTTTCCTGATCCTTTGTTTGGTTGCCCCATATTCCTCATATAAGTAAAATCACCTGATAGTCATTTTCCTTCTGACTTATTTCACTGGGCATCATCCCTTCCAGCTCCGTCCATGTTGCTGCAGTAGCGTTGCTGCATGACTGCTGCATGATTGCGGAGTAGCGTTCCGTTGTGTGTATGTACCAGGTCTCCTTGACTCAGTCATCTGTTTTGGGACATTTCGGTTGTTTCCATGACTTAGCTGCTGTTAGTCCAGTCGGCCTCGGTTACTGGCTTCCGTAAAGTGCTTAAGCTTTGATTGAGACTGCCACGGTGAGCACTGCAGTCACTTCCTGCTCTCCTTGTGACTTTAGTTGTTTAAAAGGTAGAAATGTTAGTTAAAAATGATACAGACAGGGGGCCTCCCCGGTGGCGCAGCGGTTGAGCGCTGGGTTGCAAAGCTGCCCGCGGCCTCTGCGACGCAGGTTCCATCCCCGGCTGCTCCCCGGCCACCAGAGGAGGGTCCCACCTCTGGTGAATTCTCTCACCCTCCCGCGCTTCTGACTGTACCCAGTGCATGCATAAACAAACAAACAAATAAATAAATAAATAAAACATGCCTCTATTTAAAAAAAAAAAAAAAATGATACAGACAGGGCCTCCCCTGGTGGCGCAGTGATTGAGCGCTGGGCTGTGAAGCTGCCCACAGCCTCTGCAGCACCGGTTCGATCCCCGGCTGCTCCCCAGCCACCAGAGAAGGGTCCCACATGGCGCGCAGACCTCTCCTGCCGCCCGCTGCTCCCCTCAGCAGTGTACTTCGGTTCTTTTGCCTGCTCTGCTCCCCGCTCTGGGTCTGGTGAATTTTCTCACCCTCCCGTGCTTCTGACTGTACCCAGTGCTTGTATAAATAAATAAATAAATAAATCTTTAAAAAAAAAAATGATACAGGCATCCTAAAAGTGAAAATAGTGTGTCTCCACAGAATCCCGTCTACTGTTAAGTTTGGTGTTTTCCTTTCTACTTTCCTCAAGCACAGATGATATCCATGTGTTCATCTAGTGCAACTATTTCCTTTAATTGGTTTCTTTAAAAAAAAGAAAGAAAGAAAGAAAGAAAGAAAGAAAGAAGGGCCTCCCCTGGTGGCGCAGGCAGTTGTGCAACGTGCTGTGAAGCTGTCCGCAGCCTCTGCAGCACTGGTTCCATCCCGGCCGGCGAGGGTCCCACATGGTGCGGCAGACCTCTCCTGTCTCCCCGTTGCTCCCCTCAGCAGTGTATTTTGTCAGTCTGCCTGTTCTGCTCCCCACTCTCTCTCTGGTGAGTCCTCTCACCCTCCTGCGCATCTGGCCTGTACCCCGGTTCTTGTATGCATGAATGAATAAATCTAAGGAAAAAAAAGAAAGAAAAAGAAACACACTATGTTACGTAGAGCAAGACCAAGTGAGATTAGGAGCAGATTATAGTTTTTTCCAAGACTTAGGTGGCAAACAGTCTAGTACCAGCTATTTTCTCCGTTTCTCTTCATCTTAAAATGGCATTATCTGTGGCTCTGGGTGAGTGAAACTGTGAAAGCACTTTCTTTAAGACCAGTACTAAAGGACGGTTGCTTACAAGGACACTTGTCAGTAGCTAAAGTTCGTTTTCTTTCTACAGGGCTATGTTGGGTGCAATATTAGATCCAGAAATGGAGCAGACAGGGAACAGTTAAGCATTTATTGCATGTCTATTACAAGTAGTTTTAGTACAAATGTGTGTCCATATTTTACCATCTGTAGACATGAAAGCTATAAACACAACCAAATATTTCATAATGATCACTCTAATATGGTGGCATTTGGGATGTTTGTAGATATCACAGAAACAGACAGAAGAGCCAGAATTCATGTTCAAAAACTTGTGAATCATGCGTGTTGATTCCAGATTGGTTTCTCTATGGCAAAGAGACAATGGAGAACAATTTTTTTTCAAAGAAGTTGCATAATATGAGGTATATTTGCATTTTTACAGCACACTTTGTAGTACAATGTATGGAAACATAGCAGAGAAAGCTTCACAAGGAGTTAATTATTTAATCAGGGAGAGCTCTTTTTATAGTACATGATACATGCATACATGTAAGCTCAGTAAGGCTTGATAGAATAAGTATCAATTTCCTATTTAAATAAGATCTTTCTAGAATTTAGAGAAATTTGAATATTGTATGCATTTGGCATGATTCATTCCTCCCAGGAAATTTCATGGAATCTTGTCAGTGATATATCCCTGCCTCCTCCCACCCACTTTTCCATAACTACTAGCGATAAAGTGGATTCCAGAGATACACTCTTACCTAGAGCTGCTTTGAGCAGTTAATGAATCTCCTCTAAAACACGTATCTGATCTAAACATACAGCAACAAGAAGGACCGAGGTTTCCTAAAGCTGCATGCACATTCACAGAACCCACACGCAGAGACCTGAAAACGTGCTGCTCTCTCTGAACCCCGCCTTGCTGTCTGCTCCAGGTCTACACCTCATACAAGGTTTTGACTGCTCAGACCTGGAACTCCTACCTCCCTGCAGTCAGTTTGCTGGTGTCTCTGTAACAATTGGTTATAGTATCTGCCCCCCTGGATTTTTCAGGCCACACCACTTTTGTGAGCGATTTACTCTTTTTTCTCCGTGTTTACCCACCAATCTGTCCTGTCACCCTCCCTAGAACTTGGTGAAGAATTTAGATTATTTCACTATTTTTTTTTAATTGAAGTGTTCTTTTTCTGATAAAAATCCTTTCCAACTCCTCTCTTTCCTGCAGGTAGTCCACCTCCTCAACTAAATTCCCCTGAATAGTCTCACTTTCGCTGTAGATTGATCCCTCTTCTCCCCTTTGTGACAGTCCCTCCATCCTTACCTCGCTCCAGAGAATGAGTGAATTAAAGAGACATGTCTCAGCTGCCTTACCCACCCTCCAGAGTAAGCACAACTACTCGTTGGAGCCCCTCCACTAAGCCCTTTCTTTCCATCACAGCCATATCTAGCAACCGACCTCTGTAGCCACGTAGTAAGCAGTGTATTTCCTCAGCACCTGTCAGAGAACATGTTCCCCGGAGGAGCTCAGTAGAGATAACAAGGTCATTCGGCTGAGCTGGATTCATTTCCAGTCGTACCACATATTTGGCATCTGACTTGGGGCCAACCTGATCTGTACCGCACTTTGCTCATCTATAAAATGTGGGTAATAAAATGAAAGGTAAGAGAAAGGTGCTGGCACATAACAAGGACACATGGACTCTTGTTGAATAAATGAAGGAACAAATAAAAGAGCCATTACTTTGTTCTCTGACAGGATCGTGTGAAACTCCTCAGCTTCTAGACCCAGGGGTCAGTTTGCTCATAAGGTAGCTTGACTTCTCCAAGGCCATGGTGTGATCCTCCCCACACTGCTTCTTAGTTCCTGCCAGGGCCCCGTGTCCTTCCTGGACTACACCTGCAGTCTTGGGAGCTTCCCCGTGAGGTTCTGCAGCATCACGGTTCGCAGGTCTGGGCAATTCTTCTTCTTGTTCTGAGCTACTAGCAGCCCATGGGATTATCCTAGCTCTTGTAATCCTGTAGATTGCTCAAATGTATGTCCCAGAGTCAAAAACGCCTCCCACCGAATGCCCTCCTATCCAAAGCTCCCGAGTAAGTGGAGACATTGAGGTCGACGAACTGGAGTGAACAGACATGCGTGCAGTATTTTGAACTTGAGTGCATTGGGGGATGATGGTGTTGGTGACAGGGAATCCTGGTCTGCAGGGAAGGCTCGTGTGAATAGCAAATTCTGCTTTAGACTTGGATACGTTTTTATCTTCTCAGGCTATCAATGGGAGGAGATAAACAAGAAATCATGCCTAGGACTAGGCAAAAGTCAGATTGCCATGCTCTTAAGGGTGACAATGATTTATATCAAATGTTAAAGAATATCATTATAAATCTCAGAGATTCTAAGTAATTCACATTACGTAAGAATGAAATCAGGATGGTGGCCATTTTTGAGATTTTGACTTCCTCTAACATTGTATTAAATATTCTCTCTCCCTTAGTTGGCTTGAGCTTATCCGTGACTTAAAGATGAGATTGCTCCTTCTGTACTTTAAATGTCCTCACATAGCTGAGAAAACAATTCTGTAAAATGTGTCTTGAAATATTGTTTCTTTAAGTAATTGGTTTTCCCTAGACAAAATAAAGCGTTGTGCTACATTACAGCCTCACTGTTAGGAACGAAGAAAGTGGGGAAAGTGCAGGAAGACCCGCACACACCACAAAGTTGGAGAGCGTCCAGGTCCTAGAAGAGTGGTGAGTGTGACTCGGTGTCGCTGTGTCTCGTGTTTGTGTATTGTTTACATCTGGCGGGGCTTAAGTCTTATCTCTTGCTTCCTGGCAAGCCTCAAAACGGTCTTGTGAAATGAATGTCCACTCAATCTGGGAGATCTTATTTTCCGAAGGCAATTGGTCTTAGTGATTTTTCTATTAACTATGTTAAGCTATCAGCTTAGTGGTTGCCTGACTTTATCCTTCTCTTTTAAAACCTAATGCCCTTCAACTTGCCCTAATTTCATACTTCCTTTTCTGGATTTTTTTTTTAAAGTTTTATTTATAGGGGATGAATCTAAAATCTACTTTCTTTGCTTATCTCCCAAAGAAGTGAAGGAGAGAAGCTGAGAGGTTCTGACAGTTAAATTGATCCTGGTCATAGCTGCCCAGGTATTGGTCTGTTTAATAACTTTCCAACTTAAAATTCATTTGGTCAAAGCTTTTTTTTCTTCCATGTTTGACTAAGTACTTGAAATAGATTTGTAACTAGTTCAAAATGTCTGACCATCTTCATTCATCCACAAAATTTTAAAGATGGAAAAACTACTGCCCACATATTGCTCTGTTTAACACCAAAAATGTTACGGAATTACCTAAATCAGTCAAAAATGGCACCAATCCCACCTCCATCAGAACAGACTCTAACTAAATATTTCTTCCAAAGCATGAAGTTGAAGTGATAACAATTACAGAATAAAATACATGTAGATGATGTATATAATTATAGGCGCTTTCTTTTTCTGTTTGTGGGGAGGTTTTAATATGTATGCTTCATAGTAGTTTTTCCATCTTTAAAATTTTGTGGATGAATGAAGATGGTCAGACATTTTGAACTAGTTACAAATGTATTTAAAGTAGTTAGTCAAAAATGGAAGAAAAAATAAAGCATAGGTACGTCTTTCACCAAATGGATTTTAGGTTGGAAAGTTATTAAACAGACCAGTACCTGGGCAGCTATGACCAGGATCAATTTAACATAAGAACCTCCCAGCTTCACGCCTCCACTTCTTTGGGAGATAAGCAAAGAAAGTAGTAATGTATTTCCTGTAGGAAAACCTGGAAATAGATGTTTTTGTAATCCTTAGTGTCACTCTAAAGGCCCTGTACTTTTCAACTGTGATAGCTCCTTTCATGGATAACAATTCATTGATAGCACTTAATAGAAAAATCCTTGAAGTACCGGGGATTATGTGACAGGTGCACACAATGATTCTTATTTTAGATCCAATGACAAATGAAAAATTGGCTCCCAGAGATGAGAGGAGAACCTGTACCTTAGGGCTTGAAAATTAAAATCTACATCAGATGCAAACAAAAAGTCAGTTTGCCTCTAAGTTATTTACAGATCATTCCTATCACTTTATACCATATTATTAAGGTCCAAATGTTTCCCAGCTTCATCAGGAATTTATGGTGACCACACAGATAGTGCCCGTGGCCTTTGGTGTCTGAAAACGTGGCTCCCAAACACTCAGCTTTTGCATTGGGAACACCAAGACCTGGAAGTAGCCAACCTAGTCCTGCATTTATTTCTCAGATCAAGCCAGGCTAAGTGGCAGTGACCACTAGGTGGCAGTAACTGGACAGATTTTCAAGCTGCCCGACAGGTTAAAGTCACTTTGGCTAATTGCCCTATTCTGTCTCTGCAGCCAAAACCCCACTTCAGACGAAGTCTTGTCCTGGTCTCAAAATTTTGATAAGATGATGAAGGCCCCGGCAGGAAGAAATCTCTTCAGAGAATTCCTCCGAACAGAATACAGTGAAGAGAACCTCCTTTTCTGGCTCGCCTGTGAAGATTTAAAGAAAGAGCAGAACAAAAAAGTAATTGAAGAAAAGGCCAGGATGATTTATGAAGATTATATTTCTATACTGTCACCAAAAGAGGTAAACATCTGAAAAACACTGGTGCGGGCTTCCTAACACCACAGATGTACCTAAGGAAACTGTGGTCTCCGGGGGTAGTGCCTGGGGTGTGGCCAGGTGGAGAAAGGGCTTTTCTGGGTGGATAATTTGCACTCTATTTGGATTTTCCCTGAACACTTGTTAGAAAGTAGGTCCTCCCATCATGCTTTGACCGCTTAGCTCTGGCTGAATTGTGTAGTAGCTACTCGCTTCTTAAACTAACATTAAGCCTGGTAGACACAATTTGCCATGTCTTAGTGTGGAAAAGCATGGACTTTGGGACAGTGTTTCTCAAAGTGTGATCCCCAGACCACCTCTGTGAGAAAAACCTGGAACATTTGTTTGAAAAGCATATTCTTGAGGTCTATCCCGGACTTCTGAGCCTAAAATTTTGGAAATAGAGCCCAGGAAGCTGTACTTTTAACAAGCTTTCTAAATACATACAAACCTGAGAGCCTCTAGTATAGCGGCTCTAGGAAAACAGAAACCTGCCACATTTATTGATGCTTATGATCAAAGTTTTACAAAACTGAGGAATGGGCCTTTGTGACCCAGTAATATTCTTTGGTGAGAGAGAGGATAATGCCAATTATTTTACTTATTCTAGTCTTTCTGTAATGGAATATGCAAACTATTTTTTCCCATTCCCATGGTGAAAACTATGAATAAAGGACATTGCTAGCGACCAAATAATACTTTCCCATTAATTTTCTAAAAATCCATTGGATCCTCAGACATGGTCCAGTCACAAGGGTCAAAAACATCTGGTGCCCAGGTACCCAGGCCCCTGGAATGCTGGGTGACAGGTGGCCAGAGTTGTTGCAGTCCCTAGAATGCATTCGCCTCTCCACACCAACCTTTTGCCTTTTCTGTCTCTCCATTTATGTATCCTGACTGGTATTTTCTGCTCCCAGGGTTACCGCTACAATTTTCTCTTGTGTGCAGGCATTTATGGAATCCCCCAGAACTAGGTCACACTCATCATTGCTTCATCCCACACCTGATGTGGCCCCGACTTGCCTCATGCTCATTACCTTGAATCTATAAAAGGAAATAGAGTCTCCTTTATCCATCTCTGTGTTTGGAATTCTTTATCAGCTACTGCACTTCCCGTGAGGTATACCTAAGCACTTAAAAATTAGTTAGGTTACAAGTACCATTCGTGCTCTCCAGAATCCAGCAAATAGCAGCAAACTTGTACGTAAACACAAAAGATTATTTTATTTTTTCATCTCATACATTAACATAGAAAAAATATTCATAGAAGCAAAGTAGGAGAAGGTGTTTTTCTGTAACCTAAATATATTCATGATGCCACTTTGCATTTCTAACACCTTATAATTCTGCATCCTAAAAATACATTACTCAGGTTCCTGGTCTATCTAGAACCTCTGTATCTAAGCAATTCTCCTTGGATTTTATTAGCATATTAATTTCATTCTCTTTTTTTTTTTTCATTTCATTACATGGTATATATTCCAAAGGCTAAAAATATGCTCCTCCTGCCCATGATTACAGAATTTGGGGGCAGGTTATCTAGCCCATTTCTCTCCCTCAAATATATAACATGTAATATTTTAAGATGATGTCTAGATTATTAAGTCTCTTTCTTTGTAATATCTATGTGTCACCTTAAAATGGTTAAGTATTTTGCTTTAAAGTGTTATTAAAAAGATACTCTTCATCCTAACTACCTGTACTTCGTTTGTCTCACAGCCTCCATTTTCTAATTTTTATTTATTTTATGGGAAATCTGTCCCCATTGTCCTCATAGCTCCTGATTTTCAGATGTCATTGATTGATGGAGTTTTCTCCTTTATTTATCCTAATAGCCACATTTGAGTGGTTGTTCAGCCTTTAATCTCCTTACATTACTACAGAGAGACACATAAACACAGGTGAAAGTCAATTTTTTATCATTTTTCTACTTGTATGCTGACTTGTAAATAACTCTTGCAATAGAATCAAAATTATTACACTATATGAAGTTCAGCCAAATAATTACTCTCCTGTCAATAAATTACTAAGCAGCATAAAATGAATAAACCTAAAGCATGTATTTGAAATTATAAAGTATAATTATTATAAAGCTAGGTTTTTTTTATTTTTTTAATTTAAAGCTAGGTTTTAAGCCAACGTTTACATATATTTGCTTTTAAACCCTGTCAAGTGTCTTGACTCATTGATGCATAACAATACCACAGGCACTTTCTAGCTATCCCAGAGCCTTTCTAATATATAATCTCATTGATCTTTCTATTAAAAAAAACTTGCCAATTTCTAATCAGGCACAGTATTTTCGTAATTGTCTGGTGGTCCTGAATTATCACCATTTTCACATTTTATTTTCCAACTTTAGAAAGAGAGCATGTCACATGAAGAAGTCCTTATTGTACAGTTGTAAGAGCAATGAACTAAGATTTGGATGCATAGGAACCTAGTTGTGGCTGCTAAAACCTAATTGTATGATCTAGGATAAATTTTATCACCTCTCTGGGCCTCAGTGTTCAGTTGATTTGTTTACAAAAATAAAAATACAAAGGCGGAGGTGGGGGGCGGGGGGTGGTGTGGTTGCAGAGACAAGTAAACCAAATCCAGAATAGTCGTGTAAAGCTACCTCTTCACCCTCTCCCTAGTGGCCTAGCAGATCAGACTTGCTCCTCCTTCCTGCTACCCCACACTCTCCCTCAGAATCCCTCTCAACACAGCCCTCACTTCAACCAAATCAGAGTTGGGATTTATTTCCCCATTTGGCACCTAGAAAATCTAGCCCTTCTGCCTCTTAGTCTATCATGGCTCCTATTTAGAATATGAGCATTTCAATCATTTATAAAATAGTAGTGATTAAACAGCTAAAAATTGTCAAGATTTTATTCTTATCTAGAACCTCATTTTTCTTCACTAGATTTTCATTCTACCTTAATTCAATTGAGCTATCATATTCCTCTGTGTTAAATATAGGGGAAATCCACATTCTTAAAATTGTTTTTATATACCTAACATTTCCTTCATGAAGCCTGTGTGCTGATAATTACATTTCATTGTTTGCATAAGAGCATACTTTATGTATGTTTAAAAATTTGGGAAGTATCTTAGGAAATAGATATCTAAATATAGTGCATATGAGAATGAGATATACATGTGGATTTTGTGTGCATATATATGCCTCTGCAAGCAAAATTAAGTGAATTTATTTCAAGGACTTAAGTCAGATTCTCTAAATAGACTCGTTTGACTATATTTTCCTAGATGCACCTATTTGTGCATGCATATAAATATCCAAAAAAAAAAAACTGAGTGTTTCTCATGAGGTAAGCACTGCACTAGATGTTGGGAATATCATAGTAAACAAGGAAAATCTGGCCCATCCTTATCGAGCTTATACTTTAGGAAGACAAGCAAATCCTAACAAAAACAAGTAACTAAAATTGTGATGAGCTTTATGAGGGGGGTTAGATCAAATAGTATAATTTACAATAGAGGTACTCATGAAAGGTCACTCCGAGAAGGTCAAATTCAACTTGATACAAAGTCTGAAGACATTGAATTTGATCAAAAAGAGGTCATCATAATTATGATCGATGTTATTAGAATGATTATTTCTTTACATTAGCCTTAAGCATTGTCATTGACTAAATGGACTTACATAATTACAATATGAGTCTCGCAACAATCCTTTAGCCAAAGAAATGAGAAAGCCAAATGTGGCTAAAATTAAAAAGGTATCTCCTGTTGTGGGAAATCTCAGTAAGATTTTATAAAGGAGAAAGGAAAAAAAAATCATACTTTTACTTGGAAAACCTGTAAAATAAAGCAGCTTCAGTCAAAATTACTTTTAAAAAAATTAAATGGAAAATATAAAAATAAAACCAAAACATGAGGGGAAAAAAAACTAATCATATGTAAAAACTGGTTAAGGAATTGGCTTAAAGGAAGGTCTCTACAAGGGAAAAAGACTTCAAGTGAAAGTTCATCATTTTCAGTTTAATTCTCCAAAGATGTTCACAGAGTCGAAATTTCCGTTGCATCTTGATAGTTAGAACAGAAGAGCAAGGTCAAGACTTGTGTATGTCCTTTCAGCAACATTTACTTATCTTAACATTCTCCATTGGGTAGAACCTCTGGTACATTTAAGCTTATGTATAAGTTTTGTAATTCAGTTGGACTTAAATTTCCCCAAGACGCACTAGCAAGATTTATCTTCATTGACTCCACTTTCCCTCCAAATATGTTTGAGCCTTTAGCTCTCATTACATTGTCCCCACACTAGCTTGTGGAGTGGCCAGTGGGTATTTTTATGCTTGCATGCCACTCGCTTTTTCTTCCTCCCTGTCTCCAGCTTCCTGTGGCAATGAATTCACAAAGGCCTGTCACACCACCACTCATGCTTTTTTCAAAGTTTCATCGGTCACCTCTCGGCACTGCCAACCTATCCAGTATGGCTAATGCTGCCAGTTAGATGTTGCCAAATCCACCCTTGCTGTCTTGTGCCCTCACTGTCCCACTGCACTAGTTTTTTGTTTGTTTGTGTTACTCTGTTATTTTTGCATTATTCCACTCTTCCCCCTTGGAGGTGAGTCTTTGGGGACTGAGGAAGAAAAGGATTTGCATTGCCCAAGGAGAGCGTGCATCCTTTGCCCCTCAGCTTCCTCTTTCCTTAGGAAGAGTTCTTTCCAGGCACCCCTCAGATCCGCAGGCACCGTCCCCATAGGAGGTGGCCTAGAAGCCATCTAGCGGGCCTGACTGCTAGGGTGACTGTGGCTCAGCCCACGCTGGGATCCACCCCATTAACTTGTATTATAGATGTTCCACATTCAGAAGCACAAAGATGCCACAAGATGAAACTGTAGATTGTTACACCCATGGGGGTTATCCTTGTTTTTGACCTCTCTACACTTCTTATGCCTGACCGACAGCCTTTTCAAACAACCAGATGTTAAGGTAAATATTTTATATTTTAAATGGAAATAGCAAATGCATTTTTGTTACAGATGACTGAATGTTGAATGGTACTGCTTTCTTTACGATATTTCACTATTTTTAATTTGCAAGCAAAATTAAAAATTCAACAGCAAAGATTCAACACATTTAATAATTAAAGTTTTCTGTTAGAAGATAAATAACTGATATGATTCTACCCACTATAAGAAACTGTTGTACTACATTTAATTAAGCTATTTATTAAGAAGTGAATGACCTCTTCCTTTTTCTTTAGCACTAGTCTACATTTCCCTTCTCCATAGACATGAAAAGTTCTCAAATTTGAAAGCGCCCCCACCATTTATAAAAACAGTGGGGTATGCATGCATACTTAATTTTGATGTGCTTCACTTTTTGTGTTTCACTGATACTGCATTCTTTTACAAGACCCTCCGCTGGCAAAAAATGATGACTTGCCAAAGGCACAGATGATAGTTAACATTTTTAGCAATGAATTATTTTTCAGCTGAAGCGTGTACTTTTTTTTCTTAGACATCATGCTATGGACATACTTGATGAACAACAGTGTAGTGCAAACATAACTTTTATATGCACTGGGAAAGCTAAAAATTAACTTGACTTGCTTTATTAAAATACTCACTTTACTGCAGTGGTGTGAAAGCAGACCTGCAGGAGGTAATGCCATCTTTGGAGAGGCTTCCCTATCCTATAACACTACATGCAGAATAAGATCAAGCAGTTGAAACACCAAAGTCAGTGTTCTCCTGCGGAGTACAAGCATAAGTGATATTTTTAAATAAAAAGCTTTGGAAAATGTCTATATTTTTATTACATTGTACTTGATACTTGATGTTGTTTACAAACAGCAATAACACACTAAAGCCTCAATGACCCATTTCCAGAACCTCCTTTTTTTTTTTTTAACGAATTTCTGACAAAGAAGAATACTAGTTTAACCAAGATATGTTTGATTTTTTTTTCACCCCTATATACATAGTGGTCTAGTGACACCACAGAAATTTAAATCAAAGTCTCCTGACTGACCTTCCCCTAGCAGCCATCCCTGGGCAAATCAATCAACCCAATTCCAGAGTTGAGGAATCAGGGAACACCAGATAGAAAATAAGCAACTTTGGTCACTAGGACTGTTTCAGACCCTGGGTTTAGTCTAAGCAGTGGGTAGGAAAGCAACCAGAAGCCAGAATCAAAAAGGCTTTTGCAAAATGCTTATAATAACACATGTTGTTATAAATATCTAGTTATAAAATTTAGTTATAAAAATCAAAGGTTTGTGTAGACACAGGCTCATCAGGAGACAGAGAATTGGCCCACGGTGCCCTAGTCCTGTTTCAACAGTGAACACAAAGGATGCTCTTCCGCTCTTGGGATTTCTGACCTGTCATCTGGGGGCAGAGCCTCACTCTGTTCCCAAGCATGTCCTTATTCTTGTTTATCCCTAACTCCCCTTCCAACGTGTCCCACTAGTTTCAAAATACCACCATTTGATGAGGAAGAAAAATAACTGAATCACTTCTAAATAATACTGTTTTGATTACTGCAATGGGTATTCTGAATGTCTACTGACATTTTTCCTTGGAAAGGTTACACTGCAAGCAATTTCCTGCTTACTCTTTAGCACAGAGATCTTGGGATTAGTCCTCTATATGTAGGATATACATGGCTTCCTACGCTTTGCCAGGAAGAGGTAAGACAGGAGAATGTCTGCATTTTTGCTGTATAAGGCCTTTGCACATACCTGGTTTCCTACCATTGGTACTTTTGTTGGGATATGAAACGGTGAGGAATCAGTATTTAAGATACATATTATTTTTTGCCAGAGAATTACTCTCTGTCGCATTTTTTTCTTATTCATCAAGAGTCACCCCCAGCAGACATAGTGGGAAGAGATAAATTCATATTCTGGCTAGGGAGTTCTCCAGTAATTCAACAATGGATAGAAAATGACGAAAACTCCAGAGCAAACGTACAGAAAAGGTAAACCCAAGTAGGCCAAGATACCTGTGAATTTCGTGTATGGCTTAAATATCTAGCTGCTTTTTGTTTGTTTAAGTCAACTTGTGGAAAGAAAAGTGTGCAAGGTCATGTAGTCTTGGAAAAAAGATGACCTTAAGACTTCAGGTAGTCAATTTACTCTGCAATTTCTCTGAAATATCCCAAACTTACAGTTACTCAATTGAGATCTATTGAAAAAAATATATATTGTTTAATGTATCTGCTCTTATTTCTTTTTAGGTCAGTCTCGATTCTCGAGTTAGAGAGGTGATCAACAGAAATCTGTTGGATCCTAACCCTCACATGTATGAAGATGCCCAGCTTCAGATATATACTTTAATGCACAGAGATTCTTTTCCAAGGTTTTTGAACTCTCAAATTTATAAGTCATTTGTTGAAAGTACTGCCAGCTCTACTTCTGAATCTTAATTTTCATAAAAAAAAATTTCATTTTGGAGGGCTGGGATGGGAAATAAAAGTAGTTACATCACATCAGAAACTGAGTTCCTGGAGAACTACAGCTTAGCATTCCTCAGGCTACTGTGAAAAATATGACCACATGGTCTTTGTCTCCATTTTTATCAAGGTTATCCATGGTTAAGTTTGGAGAAAATACCACATCACATTATGAATTGCCAAATTAAGTTTGTTTCATTCAACAATCATCTACTTGCAAGCAAACTTGTATTTGTAGTTCTACAAACAGTCTCCTAGTGTATCTCCAGAGACTGCATGTGCAAAGTAAAACTGCTTTGTTTGCCACCTAGTTGTACTATTTAATCCAATGGCATAACTTATATCTGTATTTAAGGACTTTTGTGCAATATGGTCTTCTAGAAATAATTGCCAAAATGGCTGTGGGTTGCATTTTTAAATATAAGACAGAAAAAGCCAATTTTTAATTTGTAACCATGGTATTCAACATGCTATATACTGTGTTCAGTACACTAATTTTGAAGCCAATATTTCTGTACATGAAAAAGAGCTATTTCTCTCTGTTTGTTGGAAAATCCAATGGGGGAGTCCTCTGGTTGTTCACTGCCAAAACTGTGGCGTTTCATTACAGCAGAGTTTGCTATGTAAAAAAAAAGACAAAATAAGAAGGAAAAAAAAAGCACAATACCATTTGAAGATATTCTATTTCAAGGACAAATCAAAGAATGATATTGTTTTTCATTGTAATAGAAGAAAATGAATCTATGTATATATCAGATGTCCAATACTGTAATTAATTTATTAAAGACTGGCTCTCCAGTTCTAAAGTGGTTGTGTAAAGTATGTACTTTAGCAAGAAGAAAAATAATAAGCTTGATAACTTAGTTTTTGATTATAAAGAAAGTATTTAATAAAGGAATACTTACATGTAGCATCATAAAACATTTTGATGAATAACATCTGTCCGGTGGTATATTTTCCTTGAAAGTGAAATCCAGTGAAAAGCTAAGTTTTTAACCAAGGAAGGTTTTATAACGGTTATGAAGAAGATAATTCTCTACTTTGGACCTTAACTGTTTTCACGTAGTATCTTAAGAATGACTTATTTTTAAAATGTTAAGACCATACTTTTAATTCTCATCCATAATTGAAAGGCAGTACAGTGCTCAAATCTTCTAAGCTGCCATCTTATTTTTTATAAGTACCACTAAATCTTTAAGACAAAAAACTTGCCTGATATTGGGCAGGTACTTTTGAGATTCAAGAAAACAGTATCGTGTACACACACAAAAAAGTCAGTGTCATATTTATATCAAGGTGTTACATTTGAATTTGAATATCAGTATCCCCTGGAAGCTATTTTTTTAATCTTAAATATTGAGTAATCTAAAATAAAAGTTTTAAAAATATTTATATCCACTGAGAATACTGGCCTTATATTAAGGATGATATTAACAAATATAGGTTTTCTTTGTCATTTTTTAACTACCTCTCATTTTTTAATTTATTGAACATTTTTTAAAAACAAGCTTGGGGTTTTCTTTTTAAATTTTATTTTACTTGAAAGGTTGGCATTCTGAGTTTCTTTTTCCATAAACTTAAAACATTTCAAAGAATTGTTTTTTTAAGTGAATTTGATTTTCTAATTTATATAGAATTCAGGAGATATGATTAAAAGGGCTATTATCTATTCCCTATGCAAATATTTTAACTGTTGCAGTGTTTGACAAAATGGGATTTTAAAAAAAGATTGCAGAGTAGAAAACAAAATGTTCTGTTTACACTGGCGTTGCTGACTATCCTACCATACTCAGCACTTTTAAATACATTATTTATGAAAATGTAGTTAAAATACAAGATAGAAAATATTTATAATCATTTGTTTTAATAAATGCCTGTTTTTGTCTGAAAGTGTTAGTGTGTCCAGACATACTTTAACCATGTCAACTAGATATTTACTATTTGAATAAGTTTTCAGAAATATGTTGAAAAAAGATAGCTCTGAAGATGTTTACAAAAAGTCATATTTTTTCCTAAGGAGTGAGGAAAAACCTAAAAGGATCATCACTTCTTTTGTGAAATTCTAGTCCTGAATATTTGATTTTTTCTTGATTAGAATTGAGTTTAATGCTACTCTGATGTATACACATATATGTTGTAATATCATATTTGTTGCTGTGTTTGAGGCACAATACATTGGTGCACACGACTAGAAAACATGTAACATACTATGATACAGAGCATGCATCAGTCTTTTTAAATGTAGACTTTATATTCTTGTTGTTACTATATATGATGGTGACCTGCTAGTCATAAGTTATCTTCATAAGATACTTTGGACTTACTTAGATGAATTGTCTGTTTGACAATACCTTTAATATTTTACCAAATGTAAAAGATAAGGGCCCTTATAAAGAGTCCTAATCTCTAACCTGGGCATTTGTAGAATACAGATTTTGATTAGTATATCCTTTTGAAACCCGATTAGGAAGTTGTGTTGAGAATGATTCTAGAGCAGATTTATATCAGATGTTGGTAACATACTGTGTGAGTATTTCTGTGCTAAATTCCTATTTTTGGGACAGGGGAGGGTTTTTCATTAATTTCAGATGTTTTAAGGTTTCTATCTAAGCGTATGTCTGTATATTTGCAACTCTACCAGTTTTTAAAGTATGATATAATTCTTTCTGTTTAAAATTGCCGAGCTATAATAAACAAACAAAAAAGCCCTCCACTGGTGTCTATGCTACCATTCCAAGAGCACAATATTTGTTTTGATAGTATTTGATTTTTCCTAATGAATAAATTCCTCCCTGGGGAAAAATTAGCACTTTAGAAGGAACACTTTGTGTTTTAGATTGCCAAGATATCTTTGTACAATCTGCTAATGCACACAGAAAGAGGTTAATGCTTTCTATAGTGCCTAATTTCAAATGTGTCTATAATGGAAAGAGAAACTAGAGGATATAGATTATATATAAATAAGTATTTATATATATACATATATATAAATTGGAGAGCCAGATTTCTTCAGAAATGGATCTTGTACATAGATCACATTAAGAATGGATGGATGATACTTCTTCACTCCAGATAACTGTCACTTGGTAACACAGATGTCCTGTTACAGGGCAGCTCTGAGCACAGAAGATGCACTAGCATAAGAACAGTAATAGCAAAACACAATTTTGATATTAATGTTATGAAGTGCAAAAATCTGGACCATAATATGGTCTCCTTTTTTAATCCTAAATTATGTACATAGGATGACCGGTTCTGCTATTTGGTCATGGTGCATGGGGTGTTCAGTAGTCTCCTTTGATGCTGCCTAGGATTCTTATTTCCAGAATGAAATGTGTACCATATATTTACCTGATAGTTCAGTTTTGCAAAAGGACCCTATAAGTAGGTAAATAATTTACTTATTAGGGGCAAAAATACATTTTCTCGCCATCAAGCTGATTTAAAGGATACCCGATTATTAATTTTCAAGTTATCCATTTTTGTGTATACACCTTTAAATTACACTGAAAAATAAGTTGTAATTGTGACAAATCACATTTGCAAAAAAAAAAAAAGATAATATATCAGATGATTTGAGGCAGAAATATATGAGAAATATATGAAATTTAAAATACAATGAAAAATAGGAATATATGAGCTCTTTGAAAGCCACCTAAAATTTCATAAATCTAAAATGTCTACACCTGGAACACTATCAAACATGAATTTTAAATACTTTTAACTAGATACAGTAGCCCATTATTTTGAAATGTAGTAAAGATATTTTCAGAAAATTCTCTTGTGTATTTGTATCAATAGTTTACAACCCTAATTTTCAAAGTGTATTTTTAAACACACATTTGAGTGCTCTTCTAAGCTATTTGAAAAATTTGTGATCAATATGTTTGTTCTGGAAAAAACAGTATTAAAGGTTTAAAAATTTTAGTAACTCTTCATTTGCTGCAGTTGCAAAAACTTAATAAGTGATGCCAAAAAGTTGTTTCAGCTCTCCCCTGTACACGTTTTACAGTATTCTGGAGCACACAACAATGCAGATTGATATTTTTGTTTCCAATACCAGGTTTACTTACAAATTTAATTTCAAGTTCTGCCTCGTGACTTTGAGCAATTCATTTATCTTCTCTGAGCCTATTTTCCTTGTCTTCACATGAGGACTATAATACTTATATTATAGGGTTCACATGAGAATTAAATGAAATAAACATGGGAGAAGTAATGTTGTTATTTTATGAAAGTTCTCCAGCTCAATAATAATTCCCATGTTTCAAGAATGCAAGTATTAAATACCATTTTATTGCACTTTCCCCCTACCTTTTTTCAAGCCATACTTTAAAAATTTGATTTAATTATTCATCCAAAACAAATGCAACCAAACTTATTTTAAGATGCATAACTATATGAATATCTATTGCTCTGTTAAAAAAATGTGATCAAAATTAATATATTCAGTTTACCATCACACTGAATCTATAATCAAGGACTATGTTTCTTCCCACCACACACGCATGTATACATAAACGTGCAGGCATGTGTATAACATTATAGGTTAAAATAAATCATTTGAAAAGTTTATTTCTAAAGGAAATAAAACATTCCCAGGGTAAGAATAATATCAGGTAATTTGCCAAATAAATATGTTATAAGAGATTGGCCATTAGAAAACACCGGCATTCTTTTTAATATTAGGGTAGTCTGGTTTTTAAATTAATTTTGCCATGAATATGAATTGGACATAAAATTTTTCATTATATATTTTATTTTGGGATAATTTGAGATTTACAGGAAATTTGCAAAGATAGTACAGAGGTTCTATATACTGCACATCCATGATACATTTGTCAATATGAATGAACCAATATTGATGACCGTTAAATCCAAATTGACAGTGTTGAGTACTGGTCTAGTAGTTTGTAAAATTTGATGTTTTTTTTTTTTTTTTCCCCCCATGGTCAGATAGAGGCTAACAGTTTTTTTTGGAAGGAAAACAACACAAGTAAGGGGCCATTCATATCCTATGATATCAAAAGTGCATATCACCACAACCTAGCATTGGATGATCTGGCTGAGATATTTGGTAGACTTCTGCACTGTAAAGTTACATATTTTAAGAGTTTATATTGGAGGTAGATTTATTGGACATTTGCACCAAGCAAAAATTTCTGAGCGGGTTCCTCAACAGACCTATTAAGACAATATAACGAACTAGAAAGTGAAATGGGAAAATAAAATTCCAAAACAGTGTTAGCTTGGAATAGTCACTTAATTGAGATGAAAATGAATTCTTTTCCCTTGAACTACCTGTATCCTCTACATCCCTTAGGTAGTAAAGATCATAGTCGTACTAATTGTCATAGAGGTAATTTAAATTGATAATTATTTTGCTGAGTGCTTTTCTGTATTGCCTTCCATTGAAAAGGAACACTGAATATAGAAATACTGTAAAAGATTGGTTTTTCCCCTTGCTTTAATCTATTTGTCACATATACAGTGTTTCTTGTATATGGTTTTAAGATGTTTGCTAAATTTTAAAAAGAATTTCAATGTGTTTGGTTCTGTAAAATTCATCATATGAATGTGTGTAATTTTTTACTACCTTGTTCATTGTAGTTAATAACTATAGTCACATTTCCACCAATATTTACTAGTGGAACATAAAGAAGTTTTGAGTGCATGAATAAAAAAGTAAGAGTTTCCATGCTTGGTTATTTTGCAATGCCAGAATAACAGTAGGTTCTTATAAATTGAATAATCCAGATTATTTTTCCTCCAATTTAAGTTGGTATCAGTTTATTCCCCCTTCCTGGAATCTGTTTTATCATTTTATCTATGTACAATAATAGACTTCCTGAAAATGCTAGAATTTTCAATATGTAATAATCTAAGCATGACAATAATGTACAAAAATTCAGAAGTCTCAAGTATATTTCTTTGAGTTTTCAAAGTAAATCAAACAACTGTTTTCATTTGAGGACACTGTGGAAACTTACGGACATTATTGTAAAATTCACATGCATTACAGTGACTTGAAATGTTTTGAATTAATAAAGAATTCACCAATGTATCTTTAGACAAGCTACTGTTTCCTCATTGGTGTAACACTACAGTGAAAGATATGTATTTATATTATTTAAATTGCTTATGCATCTGGGGGAAAATAACTTCTGGCTGGTTCCTTCACATTGTGTTATAGGGTTATGGTTATTGCATTTTACATCATCTATAAATAATAAGAATATCTCGAAAGGATGTTTTCTGAGAATTCGGCTGAGAGCTTTATAATGGTGAATGCAAATGACTGTCACCATAGCCATCGATGGAAAAAAAATTCAAAGTTGAGTTTAGACGGGGGACGTACAGGTCCCTAATTGAGCAATAAACGACTTAACAGCCCAGTTCCACTTGCGGATCACAACGGGAACAGTTTCACTACTGTGCAAACAGCGATTTTATAAAGCAAATTTAAAGTTACTACAAATGCTAAGTGAAACGAAGAACTGAAATACTTAAATCCTTTAAGTAGCAAAACTTAATTTTGCTTTGTATTACATGGAAAGTCGCCTCATTCTTCCACGGGGCTGTGCGCTTGTGTGGGGAGCACCGGGGTGAGCGGGCTCGAGAGCTCGTTTTCTAGGAGTTTTATCCTTAACCCCCCAGTCTGGGCTCGCGCACTTAAGGATGACTAAGCCGTATCCAGGGCTCCCTTATTTTACTATTTTTGAAAAGAGCAAATTGCAAGCTTTTCCAGTAGCTCAGCTGTCTCTAGTGCAAAAAACCCAACACTTGGTGGATTATTCCAGCAAGGGGGAGCTCGGCGCCGGCGCCCCGAACCCGCGGCCCCGTCCTCCCCGCCGCCTGAACCGGCTCCCCCGCCGCCTGAGGAGCTTTTGAAGTTTTGTCCCTAATTTTTCCCCTTTTCCTTTCTGATCTGAGGCCCCGCGGCCCCGACCACGCAGCCGCCGCGGGGGGAGACCCTCGCAGGCGAGCGCTGGGACGAGAGGGGCGGAGACGCGCGTCTGCACCGTACCCGCGCGCCCCGCCTCAGCCCCCCGGGCCTGGCCGGCCGCCGGGTCCCCCTCGGGGGAGGTCGCGGGGTGACCCTCCCCCCAAGGGCCCGGCGCGCCGCGCGGGGCCAGGGCCGGGCTGGCGCTGGGAGCCGCACTCTCGTCGCCGCGGCGCGAAGTGTCAGCGTTGCGGCCACAGGAACCCGAGGGGCGACCCGCCTCGGCCTCCGCCCCCCACGTTCGAGGAGGCGCCCCCGCCCAGTCGGCAGAGGCGGTGCCTGGGCCCCCAGACCCGCCCCCCAGCCTGCCTCCCGCCCCTTACTTCCGGTCTCCGTGACGGATGTGGCGTGTAAATGCCTGGCCGGAAGTCCACGCCGAGACCTCCCGGAGGCCCTTTAAACAGCCGGCGCGTGGGCGGGGCCGGGCTCGGGGAGCTCTCGTCTCGCGAGACTCGCTCTCCGGAACTTCCGGCGTTGTGGCCGCGGGTCGCCGTCGGGATGCGGCCCCGGGGCCTGCTGAGAGCCGCTCGCGGCCTGTGGGCCTGCAGGGGGCCCGGCCCGGCCCGGCGGCACCTCAGCGGCGGAGGCCCGCCCGTGGAGGAGCTGTTCGCCCGCGGCGGGCCCTTGCGCGCCTTGCTGGAGCGGCTGGCAGGGCCCGAAGCCCCGGCGCGCGTTGGGGGCCCCGGGCTGGCGACCGCGGCCCGGAAGCTGCGCGAGAAGGAGCTGGAGCTGCGGGAGACGCGGCGCCTGCTGCGGGGTGAGGCCCGGGTGCAGGCCAGGGGTGTGGGGGTGAGAGGACTCACCAGAGACAGAGCGGGGAGCAGGACAGGCGGAGTGACTGAAAGTACTGCTGAGGGGAGCGGCGGGCGAGGCAGGAGGGGTCTGCCGCGCCGTGTGGGTAGCTCCCTGGCCGGCTGGGGCTCGAACTCGCCTTGCAGAGGCTGCGGCTGGGTTTCGTCTTAACCCCTTGCGCCACCAGGGAGGCCCCCACTTTCTGATCGCACCATCTCCTGTTTGAGTTTTTGTGCTTCCTCCACGCACTGCGCGAGCTCAGGTGGCCCGTCTGCTGCGTGCTCTGGCTGAGATCGTCGGCTCAGCGAGGACAAAAAAGGCACCCGCCCTCGCAGGGCTCCAGGGCCCGGAGCCAAGCTTCGGAGTGTGGGACGGGGCCGCCTGCAGTGGTGTCAGGAGAGGCGCGTGCTGAAGCCAGGCACGTTCAAACCCTGAGACCTCGAAATATGTGTTTTTATAGTTGGCTGAGGGGTTACTCCGCATTCGGATCTGCAGTGGAGCCCGTTTCTGCGTTTCTTGCAGCTCCCAGGGAGGCCGACTGCGGGTCTTCAGGCCCCGTTTTGGGGGGTGAGGCTCTGCTCACGATCTATTGAGGAAGAATTAATTATAATGCAGCTGACTGGCAATAACAGTCAGCTGACTAAGACAGGAGAGCAAGGAGAACTTGTTGGGAGACCCGGGATGGAAAAACGCCCCATCCTCAGAGGGCCTAACAGCTTGCCTTTAGTGGTCCCTTTCCCGCTGCAGGCCTCTCTTACCTGATGTGCAGACTTTGACTCTGTAAGCTAAGTCACCCGGGCCCCCATAGCAAACTGAGGTAGTTACTATTGGCCTCATGCTACAGAAGAGGAACCTGAGGCATACAAGTACAACTCATCTCAGAGTTTGTAAAATAAAATTTTAAAAAAAGGGAATATCCAGCTTTCATGCTTTTAATCGCTGAACTCTTTGTTAACTGAGGGAGTAGGGAGGAGAAGGGGAATGGCAGGTTGGAAGGGGAGGTGTGTGATACTCATTGAAAGCTGATTTTATCCTGTTGGCAGAAGGGCACCAGGAGAAACTTTTTTTATATATATATATTTTAAAATATGTATATATGCATACAAGAGCTGGGGTACAGGCCAGAGGTGTGGGGGGGGTGAGAGGATTCACTAGAGACAGAGTGGGGAGCAGAACAGGCAGATCCACTGAAATACTCGGCTGAGGGGAGCAACGGGCAAGGCAGGAGAGGTCTGCTGCGCCATGTGGGTAGCTCCCTGGCTGGGGATCGAACTCGTGCTGCAGTTTGTGCTGCAGTGGCTGCGAATTGCTTCAAAGGTTGCGTCTTAACCCCTTGCACCACCAGGGAGGCCCAACCTTTTTTTAAAAAATTTATTTATGCATACAAGAGCTGGGGTACAGGCCAGATGTGCTGGAGGGTGAGAGGATTCACCAGAGACAAAGCGAGGAACAGAATAGGGGGACCGAATGAAAGACTGCTGAGGGGAGCAGTAGGCGAAACAGGAGAGGTCTTCTGTGCCATGTGGGCAGCAACCTGGCCGCCAGGGATCAAACTGCTGCAGAAGCTGCGGACAGCCTCACAGTGCTGTGCCTAACCCCTTGCACCACCAGGAAGGCCCAGGAGAAGCTTTTAGATTGGGGAGTGAATGAGAATTAGCTTTGTTGCTTAGGAAGCATGGTTTGTGGTAGTTTCGAAATCAATCTGCAACTAGATTGAAAATACCATATAAAAACAGAAAGCTAAGCAGTAGTCTAGGTGAGACTTAGGAGCGACTAAATTGAGTGACTGAGGAAAAATGGAGGATTACTTGGTGTATAAAAAAGCATTAACTGAGGGAATCAGGGAAAATATCTTTGGGGGATACGTTACATTAGTTTTATAGCATAAGCCTAGCTTAATATCTAAGTGGCTTTAAGATTAAATGTTTTAAAAACAGAGCAACAGAGAAGTAAAAAATGTTAGAAAATTGTTGGCAGAATGTGACTCAGCTTAAAAACATTAGAAAACTGTCATTTAGCAAATCCTGACTTCTTTCTATGGGTCAGACACCACCACTCAGTATACTGAGACAGAGAGATGTTTATAGAAGTTAAGTAAAAATGCAAGTGGATGAGTATTTTAATTTCTGGAGTGAAAAGGTGTTATAAATAGCACAGGCTGGCAATGAAATGGATCCTGACGGGTAAGGAGGTTGCACATAGAGCAAGAGAAGGGAACTGAAGGCAGGCAGGTGACCTGGGACTTAGGACGGGCTCAGCTTACACTGAAATAAGTCTTTAGATTTGGCAATTTTGTCATAGTTAATTTTTATTAAAAGGGTGTTATTAATATGATAATCCAATAAAGTAGCTTCAGAAGTGATGAGAATTACAAGAAAATATGGCATTTATTTTACCCCCAGGAGTTTGGGTGGGAAGAGAGGAGGACACAGTGGTTTCTTGAGAGGACCCTTGGAAGAGGACCCTTGGATGATGAGGAAGTCAGGAGGAGAAGGCAGGCATGAAGTGAGTGCCCAGTGAACATTGTGGCTAATGACAATGAAGGTGAAAGTAAAGAACTAGAGTATTTCCTTCTCCTAGGAATAACTCCTCTTTCGACAGCCCCTAGAGCTTCACTGTCCAGGTTGGTAGCCTTTGGCCACAAATTGCCATGGAGTGAGCACCTGTAATGAGGCAGGTCTCAAGTGACATGTATGTATGAAATACATACCAGATTTCGGAGACTTACTTTTTTTCAAAATGTACTTACTGTTTATGTATTGATTCAGTGTCGCATGTTTTGGTCTCCTGGGATAAATAAAATGGAGCATTAAAATTACATTACTTCTAGATTCTAATTCCAAACTCCAAACACTGGATTTCAGGACTGAAAGGTATTTTAGAGATCACAAAGATCCTTCATTTTACTCTTAAAATAACTAGGACTCAGAAGAACTGGGTACATTGCCCTAAGAGAATCTCAGTGGACACACAAGAGCTAGAATTCATTTTTCCTTTTCAAACCATTTACCATTTCACCAAATATCTTCCACTCCCAAATTTCTGCCAAAATAATTTCCTTCCATCCCACTTATGCTTCCACTTGTTTGACTCATTTTGCTTTTGTTATAGTCTTTCTCCTTGAGCTAATCCTTTTTTCTTTTCCTATCACAAAACAGGCAAAAAAAACAAAACAAACAAACAAAAAACTTCTGTCAAGGTGGTGTTATTTTAACATTTCATCATATAGTGTCTTTGATTACTATTCTTTGTTTTTGTCCCATAGAAAAAAATATAATGAAACTTAAAATTTTCTAAAATCCTAATTGGAGGCCAGGTCTTACATATATATATATTTTAAGATTTATTTATTTATGCATACAAGAACTGGGGTACAGGCCAGAGGTGTGGGGGCTGAGAGGATTCACCAGAGACAGAGTGGGGAGCAGAACAGGCAGACTGACTGAAATCCACTGCTGAGGGGAGCAGCGGGGGAGACGAGAGGTCTGCTGCGCCATGTGGGTAGCTCCCTGGCTGGGGATCAAACTCCTGTTGGCAGCAGCTGTGGATAGCTTCATAGGTTGCGTCTTAACTCTTTGCCCCACGAGGGAGGCCCAGATCTTATATATTATTATCCCCCATTCCCAGCATAGCGGGTTCTTAATAAATGAACATACTGATACTTTTGTAAGAGTTTGCTCTTTCAACAGAGAGAACAATTAGTAATAGCTGAAAAGATCTCCCCTTCTCTCCTTGCTGAAGGGCTGAAGGCTGTAGTGTTCATAGGATAAAGGAATGAAAAAGTATATCTTGTAAGGGAAAGATGAAATAAGAATTAGGGTAATGTCTAAAAGACATGAGAACTCCATGAAAGCATTCTGTAAACAGGCAGACCTGAATTAGTTGGGTTTTACGTTTAATTTTATTTACACTTAACTTTCTTTTGTCATTAGGAAGAAAGTTCTGTCTTTTTTTATTACAGCTACATTTACGAAAGTTAATGTGTTATGTGCTACTTTTAATTAATGCTAATAAGGACAAGAAAGACATTTTACTCCTCCCTTCATCTATGACAACAGTAAAACTATTACGTTGATCTGTTGGCAATGTAACACTAAGGAAAACTGAACCCATTGCTTCTTTTCTTAGATGAAAATGAAGACTTAAGGAAACTTGCAGAGAGTGAAATAACTTCATGTCAGGAAGAAATAACTCAGTTGAAACAGCAGGTATAGTATTTGTGCAAAGAATTAAGCATTTATATACTTTTTATGCATTTTATTGAAAGTCAGCAAAAACAATTCAAGAACTAATTGACTTCTTTGTATTTAGAATCATAAACTGGTTTTTAAAGCAGGGGGAAAAGGATACTCTGTGTGGTCCTATTTTTATTATAATGAAAGGACTGCAGAACTGTGAAAGAAAAATGGATATCACATTAGTAGGACTTGCCAGAAAGGCAGTGACATATTGGTGTGACATTTCCCCTTTTGGTCTCTGCTTCTGTTAGAGGCCAAAGGTGGAGCAGCCCTTGGGGCTACTGTTACAACTGCTTTGGTTTTCCATCTGCTGGAGCTTCAGGAGAACACACAGAAATTAGACTGAGAATACTCGTGTGAAAACAGAACCATTCTGCTAATCCCTCAAGAATAGCTTTAGGGTTTACAGAAGTCATCTCTGGGGGGATGAAAGAGCTTGGGAAGGTGAGAGGAGCCTGGAAAGGGGTGCTTACCTCAGAGTCTGTTCTTCAGCCAGATGTGGAACTCAGTGGAATTCATGTCTTCAGCAGCCAGAAAGTAAGTTCACTACAGAGTGAGAAGTCTGGTGTGGCTTGTCTTCCACCGTTTCCTCCTTCCTTTTTTTTTTTTTTTTTGGTGAGCTAGGAAGCCCTATGTATTAAAGGTTTCTGTTCATTACTTAGTAATTAACAGGCAGATGTGAATAAATACTGTCATGTTAGTTCAGTGTTTGAATGATCATGTGCTGGCAGAGGCTAGAGAGATGGGAAAGTAGTAATATAACTCCTGACGTGTTTCAAAACTCCAGCACTTGGGTTCAAATTCCAGCACTTCCTAGTTGTATGATATTGGGCAAGTAGATTACACAGTTTTCACATCTTTAGGTAGAACCTACCAAGATTATTTTAAGAAAGTATGTGAAATGCTTAGCAAAGTGCCTTTCATACATTAAAGAACCAATAAATACTGGCAGTTTATTTTTATTTAACTCACCTAATCTAAGAAGTCTATTTGATATCCTCTTGTTGGAACACGCTGAAGTGTGAAGTATCCTGTAATATTGGAAGGAAGAGACTGATTTGGGCACAGGATTTGTCTTCTTGTGCCTACTCTGCCACTGATACTTCACCCTCTAAAGCTCCATTTAACCTGTTGCCTCATTTTCTTTTCCATGTAAAGTGAGGGAGCAGGACCCTTTCTTCTCTAAGTGCCTTTTCAATTCCAAATTTGCAAGTTTCTCATATTACAAAAATACTAAAAAAATACAAATGCAGTTTGAGTTATTTTTTTTTTTTTACCCTGTTATGGCAGACTAAAAATTTCTAGGATAGCACTAGAACCTTTTGAATTCTGTACTTTGTCCTACACATGGCATTTCATCCATGAACATCAACGAAAACAAACCTGTAAGTTTTAGCTGAACCTTCTAGCATTTATAATATAGTCTCAACAATATATTTGGAAGTTCTGCATTGCAATAGTTCTAATTATAAACAGGATTCAGCAGTAGTTGCTTAAATAAACTTCAAGTAAATATTCAGAATACTGCATTTAATCATTTACCTTTTTTTAAGTTTTAAATAATTCTTAATTATAGGAGCGGATAATATTTTTGTATTTACAGATTATCTTCCTTTTGGTTCCCTCAGAAGAAACAGATGAAAGTGATTTGATCTTGGAGGTAACCGCAGGAGTTGGTGGTCAGGAGGCAATGTTGTTTACTTCAGAGATATTTGATATGTATCAGCAATATGCTGCATTTAAAAGATGGCATTTTGAAACCCTGGAATATTTTCCAAGTGAAATAGGTCAGTAAATTCTTTAATTTGTTTGGGTTAAAGTATAGAGTTAATAATTTATTGTGTCTGCATGTGTCCTAGCAAAAGGGTTAGAAAGACCATGACTAGGCCTTAGAATTTTTTTTTTTAAGATTTATTTATTTATTTATACAAGTACTAGGTACAGTCAGAAGCGGGGAGGGTGAGAGAATTCACCAGAGCGGGGAGCAGAGCAGGCAGACTGAAGTACACTGCTGAAGGGAGCAGCGGGTGGCAGGAGAGATCTGCATGCCACGTGGGACTCTCCCCCGGTGGCCAGGGAGCAGCCAGGGATCGAACTGGCGCTGCAGAGGCTGCGGGCAGCCCTGCAACCCAGCGCTCAACCGCTGCACCACCAGGAAGGCCCCCTTAGAATTTATTTGTAAGGGTGCTTACATGGTTTTACACTAATCATTTACCTAATAAATTTGAATGCAAATATTTGGATTTTGCATTTTAGTCATCCAGTGGTCTTTAACAAGTGGTCTTTTAGATATGTTTTTGAGTCATCTCATTAACACTGTAAGTGCTTCATGCTTGACAATTTCAAGTAATAAAGATATTAAAGTATTAAAACATTTTGTGTCAAACTTTTTGCAATCTATATACTTTTATTATTTTAGTTCTTTTACATGTCTGAAGATGGTAGAAATGACAGTTAATTATAAATGGCAGGAATAATAATCCTATTTTCCCAATAATTTCAAGGTGGCCTTCGACATGCATCTGCCAGCATTGGGGGTTCAGAAGCCTATAAGCACCTGAAATTTGAAGGAGGCGTGCATCGAGTGCAAAGAGTGCCAAAGACAGAGAAGCAAGGCCGCATCCACACTAGCACCATGACTGTGGCCATATTACCCCAGCCCACCGAGGTGAGTAAGTCCTCATCCTGCCAGTCCTGGGCCTGGCACAGCACCTTGCCGCCTAGTAACACTCACGTTACAGAAATGAGAGTCTCCTTTTGCTGCTCTTTGAGCTTCATCACATATTTTGATTTTGTTTTCAGAATCTGATCATCTCAGTTCAAATGATTTTATAATAGATGGTAAAAATTATGGATGCACAAATGAGCTAATCTTGTGCTATTTATTAATTCTTCATCACCACTAAGCTTGGATATTTTGAGGCCATCTTTTTTTTTTTTTTTTTTTTTAAGATTTATCTATTTATTTATACAAGCACTGGGTACAGTCAGAAGTGCGGGAGGGTGAGAGAATTCACCAGAGCCAGAGCGGGGAGCAGAGCAGGCAGAAGGACCGAAGTACACTGCCGAGGGGAGCAGCGGGCAGCTGGAGAGGTCTGCGCACCGGGCTGAGGATTGAACCAGTGCTGCGGAGGCTGCAGGCAGCCTCGCAACCCAGCGCTCAACCGCTGCGCCACCAGGGAGACCCATTGAGGCCATCTTTGCGGGAGAAATAATATTGACCTCCTTTAAAGTGAGTTTAAGATTGGTTACCTTTACAAAGACTTGCTTTGTGTGACTAGTTCTCAGAATTTTAATGCAAGAATCCTGTTCTAAAAAGGCTAATAACTACTTAAGAAAATAGCAACTTCAGAACCCAGTCACATTTAAATAGAAATATAGGGGCCTCCCTGGTGGCACAAGGGGTTAAGCACTGCTGTATGAAGCAATCCACAGCCTCTGCAGCACGAGTTCGATCCCCAGCCGGCCAGGGAGCCAGCCACATGGCTTAGCAGACCTGTCCTGTTTTGTCCACTGCTTCCCTCAGCAGTGTGTTTCAGTCAGTGTGCTTGTACTGCTCCCCACTCTGTCTCTGGTGAATCCTCTCACCTCCCTGCATCTCTGGTCTGTACCCCAGCTCTTGTATGCATAAATAAATAAATCTTTAAAAGAAAAAAGAAAGAAACATAGTGTTACCATCCTAGGGAAATACACTTTATTCTCACAAAGCAAATTATCAGTCTGTGCATTTGTAAGGTAAAGAATGATGTGTAAATGATTTGAGAAGGAGGTTTAGTTGAGGGTTTCTGTTCATCAGTTCTAAAGAAAAGTGCTGCTTGACTTTCTATTGGGGTCAGTGGAGCTCCCTTTAGTTGTGTTTCTCCTGTGAAGCCTAGATGCGGAATACAACGGTTAAAGGAGATGGTGAAATAGAATAAATGACAGGAGCCACAACTAAATTTTGGTTTAAGCATTAGGGAGGTAGAAGTTGTTTTCAGGAAAAGATTGAGACCAGGCTCCACATATCCTCTCTTTTAATTGTAGCATTCGTTATCAGGGAGCCACAAAGGGCGACCAGGAAGCCCCCTTCCATTAATGGTAGAATTCCTGATGTCAGGTCTATCCCCTGTCGGAATATATTTAAGTTCTCTTTTGTTGAAAATTAACCCTTCCCTTTGTTCTCCTAGGTCTCCCCCACCCAGGTCTTTTGAACTCAGAATTTTTCTACAACATGTCAAACTTAGCTATTATTTTTACATCTCTAACACTGCATTCTATACATGTGTTTATATTTGTAAACAAAGTTTTCACATTTAAGCATTTCTTACATGTGGTTTTTAAAATCCAGCTCTTCCTTGTATGTATAGATTAATCTGGTGATCAATCCTAAAGATCTGAGAATCGACACTAAGCGAGCCAGCGGGGCCGGGGGGCAGCACGTCAACACCACAGACAGCGCAGTCCGGATCGTCCATCTCCCAACAGGTGCGTGTCCTGCGCCAGCACAGAACACTCACGCGTTACAGAAGTCAGATATGAATGACTTGATTCTCTAGTGGAACAGATCCTCAGTCACCAGAGGGATGTAAGCTACTAAGGATTGTCATTAAATACTTGATTTATTTAGAATCCTTAGCTGAAACAGCAGGGATCTAAATCCAGGAAGAAGGCCAGATCTAAACCTGGGGAATCTTCATGTCAGTGACTGAGAGTCCCTTCAGGGAGCTTTCTGAAGCTACACCTAATAAATGTCACCCTTTAGAAAATCCTCATAGGGAAGTAACTAGTGTGATTTTTTTTCTTCTGTATCAGGAAATGCTCTAGGTCACTAATCCTTTTTTTTTAATTCTTTTTTTTAATAGAGGCATGTTTTATTTACTTATTTGTTTTTGTTTATACATGCACTGGGTACAGTCAGAAGTGCGGGAGGGTGAGAGAATTCACCAGAGCCAGAGCGGGGAGCAGAGCAGGCAGAAGGACCGAAGTACACTGCTGAGGGGAGCAGCGGGCGGCAGGAGAGGTCTGCGCGCCATGTGGGACCCTCCTCCGGTGGCCGGGGAGCAGCCGGGGAGCAGCCGGGGATTGAACCGGCACCGCAGAGGCCGCGGGCAGCTTCGCAACCCAGCGCTCAACTGCTGCGCCACCTGGGAGGCCCACTAGGTCACTAATTCTTAACCTTTTATGGAAGGAAGAGCACATGGGGTCCTTTGAGGAAATAAAAGGTTGTATTTACTGTCCAGAAACATGCTTATACAGCAGGTTTTATGAATAATTTCAGGGGCTTCTTCCACTATGTTCATCCACAGATCTCCAGAGCTTCTGATTCTAGATAGTTAAGTTGAAAGTTCTTCAGTATCCAAATAGAACTAAATGTTTTACAAGTATTACTACAGTGACTTGCCCGTGATATAGAGCATACCGCCAGAAAAACTTTAGTTATCTAAAAGAATCTAAGAATCTCTTATGAATCATATCTCACCTACATAATTCCAGTTGAATAGTAGTGGTTGATATGAGTGCTGGATTGATGAGCTTTTTCTTTATGACAAAAATCTTCATGTTAAATTTTAAGATATCTTAAGTAATACATAGTATTACACAGTAGAAAAAATGGTTGAAAGCTCTCAGAAAAATTAATAGTAATTATCTGTGGGGATAAGATTTTTTATATTTTAGTTTATAAATAGATATAATTTTTAAAAGTTGTGTTTGCTAGCTGAAGATGTAAGAAAAAAATCTGTGTTCAATGATTATTGCTTATTATTTAGTATATATCCCTTACCTCCCTTCATGGAAGTACTTTGTGTTATAGCTCAAACTTAAATTTTCAATTTGATGTTACAAAACTTATTTAAATTTAGTTTTCCTTTTATATTAGAGTCCTGTTTTTTCCCTTCATAAAGGAAGAAGAAAAAGAATGAGACGGAAAAAGCATGTTCCTTGATAACTATTGAAGAAGATTTTTCTATTAAAACTCTCTAATTCTCATAACACTATTCAGGTGTTGTTTCCGAATGCCAACAAGAGAGATCTCAACTAAGAAATAGAGAGATGGCTATGAAAAAGTTACGTGCAAAGCTATACAGCATGCATCTAGAAGAAGAAACAAGTAAAAGATACAATGCTAGAAAGATTCAGGTAAAATTGATTTTCTGAGAATGCTTCTAAAGGATAAAAATCTCTTTAGATAACTCGTTTATATAATGTATTTATAAATTGTTTCAGTGTGTTTGTCCAACTTAAGTAGGTCAACTAGCCTTTGTAGTTTAAGAGTACTACAAAACTATATACATCTCTGCCCTGTTTTCTAATCTCAGCTTTTTTTTGTTGTTTTCTTTAAATATTTATTTGTTTATTTATTTATACAAGTACTGGGTACAGTCAGAAGCGCGGGAGGGTGAGAGGATTCACCAGAGCCAGAGCTGGGAGCAGAGCAGGCAGAAGGACCGAAGTACACTGCTGAGGGGAGCAGCGGGCACGACAGGAGAGGTCTGCACGCCATGTGGGACCCTCGCCGGCTGGCTGGGGGTTAAACCGGTGCTGCAGAGGCTGCGGGCAGCTTCACAGCCCAGCGTTCAACCGCTGTGCCACCGGGGAGGCCCCTCAGCTGTTTTTTTTTGCCCCATGATTTTTAATCAGTTTTTGAAAAAAAAGATGGAGTCCCCAGTCTTTTTGAGTCTTTTGAAAATTATGGAAATTGGAGAACAAAGTGTACTTTCTTCCTGTTTGACATTTAATTTTTATAATTAGAGTCCTTTTATTAATTTACTGTTACAGGAATTTAATCAATTCATCATCACTGAAGATGGCTAGATTAATTCAGAGATTATGTACATGTAGATACCATGTGAATATCACTATATGCCAGGCTACAGATATGTATCATTACTGTGTAGTAGGTATTACTTGCATGTATTTTATAAATAGGGAAACTAAAGGTTAGAGTTGAAATAAATTTAAGTAAGAGCAATGAAATGTCAAAGGCTTCAAATACTAATCTGCTGATTTTAAGGCCCAAATTCATTTTTCTCTATCTTCCCTTATCATTTGAGGATTTTAAATGTTTAAAAATTCTTTCTTACATTGTGCTTATATTATAAATTAAGTGCTTAATCTCTTAAGTTAAATCTGTAGTTTTAGTTGCCTTGAATCTGTCTCATACTTTTTTTTTTTTAAATGTATAGATTGGAACTAAAGGAAGGTCAGAAAAAATAAGAACATACAACTTTCCACAGAACCGAGTCACAGATCACAGAATAAACAAGTCACTTCATGATCTTGAAACATTTATGCAAGGAGAGAATCTACTGGATGAACTGGTACAATCACTGAAGGACTATTCTGATTATGAATCTTTAGTAGAAATTATTTCTAAAAAGGCTTAAGTTAATATGGTATTAAAGACTTGCAGCAGCTCTTACATGAGTTACGAAGTTTGGAAGTAATAAACATATTTTTAAAATGTAAATAATTTACATAAATCTTTTCAATGTATTAGTAAAAAAATGTACAGTAATGATTATGACTATGGTTTTAAATTTTGAACTCTTCCTTGCAAGAAACAAAGGAAATGAGTCTAGTTTTATATAACATATTTAATGCGAGCAAATAAAACTATTATGAAAATCTTCCAAAAAAGTAGTAGAAATATGGCAGTAAATACTTTGGTCACGGTCCAGTCAGGACACAGAAACCACACCATTAATTTGAACAGGGATTTTAATACAAAGCATTAACTGGAAAAGGAATAAGCTATGAGGGAAAAAAGAAAACTATGATATACTGGGATCTGAGTGAATATTCAAGTAAAGAAAGCCCATGGAGAGGTTTCCTTTCCCCTCGGAGAGTGTGGCTACAACCCTCCAATGACAGAATCATTCCTGTGGTGGCCAGAGCTGGTCTGCTAGGGTCCAGGGCTTCACATCCTGAGCCCAGTAAGCAGCAGCTCCAACATGATGTCAGCAAATCTTGTGGAGGGTCAGCAAATCTTGCTGGGGGTCAGCATCAGTACTTCTCATCAGCCATGGGTAGCTGGTCCTTCTGTTCTGTTCAGGCCTTCTACTGAATGGGTAAGGCCCATGCACACAGAGGGCATTCTCCTTTAATCCAAGCTCATTGATTGGTAATCTCATCCAAATACACCATCACAGAAATACCCCACAATGATGTTGTCTAAATACCTATGCACTCTGTGGCACAGCCAAACTGACACAGAAAATTAGCCATCAGTGTCGGGGAGCACCGCTGGCAGCTGTGCCACAGAAGCTAGAGAGGAAGCACATCAGAAACAGAAACCACTTCCCCTGCACACTCTACCGGCTGACAGAGCTTGAGATGGTATTGCTACTGATTCCACTGGCTTGGACCACTTAATCCCCAACAAGTTCAAACAAGTATTAAACTTCTTTCAAGCCAGTCTTTTCTATGGATCACACAATAGGAGAGGAGCAATGCAGGGTAAGTGGATTAATCAGGCTTGGCTATCACCTGTGGCATTAATTGTGTTTATGGAGAAGGGTCTTTTGGTCTTTTTTTTTTTTTTTTTAAAGATTTACTTATTTATTTATACAAGCACTGGGTACAGTCAGAAGCGCGGGAGGGTGAGAGAATTCACCAGAGCCAGAGCGGGGAGCAGAGCAGGCAGAAGGACCAAAGTACACTGCTGAGGGGAGCAGCGGGCGGCAGGAGGGGTCTGCGTGCCATGTGGGACCCTCCTCCAGTGGCCGGGGAGCGGCCGGGGATCGAACCGGCGCTGCAGAGGCTGCGGGCAGCTTCGCAACCCAGCGCTCAACCGCTGCGCCACCGGGAAGGCCCTGGAGAAGGTTCTTGAGGGTGTGGGAGTGGGGCACTCTTGCCTGGTTGTGGGGACCCAGAGTATGGGTGTGGGCATGTGCACACCTGAGCCTAGAGGCCAGGGATATAGGGGCGGTGTCACTGCTAAGAGAGGAGTGACTACAGGAGAGGTGAGACCACAAGAGTATGACAGAGAAAGGGAGGCTCGGTTGCATTTTAAAAAGACACTTTTTTTTTTTTAAGATTGATTTATTTATGCATACAAGAGCTGAAGTACAGGCCAGAGATGCGGGGGGGGGCGGTGAGAAGATTCACCAGAGACAGAGTGGGGAGCAGAACAGGCAGACTGACTGAAATACACTGCTGAGGGGAACAGCGGGCGAGACAGGAGAAGTCTGCTTCATGTGGGTTTCTCCCCGGCTGGCCCAAGGATCGAACTTGTGCTGCAGAGGCTGCAGATTGCTTCACAGCGCAGTGGTTAACCCCTTGCACCACCAGGTAGGCCCTAAAAAGACACTTTAATTCTACACTATCCTCACACTTAACAAAACTGATAATTCTCTAATATCATCAAATATTGAATTACTAAAATTTTCATTCTAACTGGCTTCTTCAAACCACAACCAGCTAAGCAACACACATGGAATTTGGCGGTTATATTGCTTCAGTCTCTTAATCTAGAACTGCCTTGCCGCCACCCCACCCACCACTCCTGTTTATAACACTGCATGAGTTTCCATCAGATAGCCGGCTATTATGGTGTCCTGGAGCTTGCTCCTCAAGTATTTCCTTCATAGTGGACATTAGAGTTTAAGACTTAAGGCTTTGCATACTTCCTTTCCACCTCCTCTTCCTGTGATTGAGCATTTTTGCATTAAAATATACACTAAGTCAGGTTGCAATGCTCCCATGGGCTTTGCTGGGGGGGGAGGGGGAAGGTCAGAAATGAGAATAAAAAATTCACCTTTGTGCATTGAGAATTTATTGAAAGTGAGATTAAAGCTAAATCAGAACAGTCTGTAAATCTTTGTGTTGAAAGATTGAAAAGTTGCTCCTTTTCCAAGGGAATCCTGTTTATGGATAGCTCTTTTCCACTCTGAGGAAATGAGTTGAGATTTGGGGCCTGAGAAGGAAGGAAAAGCCCAGGAATGTCTCAGTGAGGCTGCACAGATCCAAAAGAGTAAATGTTAGAATATGTGCTTGATAAAGAAATACCAACCCCTGGTTCTCCCCTGGCGAGTGTTCAAGGAGTGGGAGTTAAATCTACTGACCCCCCCCCCCCAAAAAAAAAAACCAAAACAGGGCAAGTCTGCTATCAGGTAAAGTGAGAAAAGCTAGAAATACTGGTTCAAGGATTTTAAAACGAGGTAAACTAAGGACTCTACAATGAGGAGAAGAGCTCTACATGATAATAAATGTTAAATTTATAGACATAACAAGGTAGGATTTCCAGAAAAACAATTTTACTAACTCTTAAGGTTATGTAACAAAATGTTAAAGAATTAGGAGATGATACTTAATGCCCCAAATTGGCACACCTTTTCCACACTAGTCTGAATTCTTTTGAGCACCTGTACTATGTAAATTTAAAACCAGCAGCAGAGCAGGTTGGGCCTCCCAGGTAGCACAAGGGGTTAAGCACCGCACTATGAAGCAATCCACAGCCTCTGCAGCACAAGTTGATCCCTGGCCGGCCAGAGAGAAACCCACATGGTGAAGCAGACCTCTCCTTACTCGCCTGCTGCTCCCCTCAGCAGTGTGTTTCGGTCATTCCACCTGTTCTGTTCCCCACTCTGTCTAAGGTGGGTCCACTCACCTTCCCGCATCTCTGGCCTGTACCACACCCAGCTCTTATATACATAAATAAATAAATCTTTAAAAAAAAAAAAAAACTAGCAGCAGGTCATCTGTCTCCTCTTAAGTCAATTTTTCCTTGTAAAGTTTCTTTTATAGTCCCCGCTTGTGCTGATTTTAAGAGTAATTTTATATTGACAATTTATTCTCATTCCTTTAAATGGTGTTGTAGAAAAATCATGAAAGGTTAGAATTTAATGTCAAAGGTTACCAAATATATCAGAGCATTGTAATGTGAAGGGCATCCCTAGCCCTGTAATATTCCGCCTTCCCGAGCAGCTCTCGGTGACGGGAGCAACTCCACAGCACAGCGCCACATTCGCCCGCCTTATCATGTAGTATAGGCATTAAGGCCCAATGCGGGCGTATCCCACAGTTTTATCACTTTTCTCTTGATTCTTTTGGTTTCTGTGTAAAATAAAGGGACTGATTTACAGGTTAAAGTTGGACTGAGATTGTCAAACATCTCCCGTGTTGGATTTCCTTCAGTAAATAAAGGATATCTATGAAAAATTATTCTCCCACAATCCTGCTCTGCTCTGCCTGCCCCATGGGAAAAGGTGAGAGAGTGATACTGACATTGGGAAACAGCCTTTGATCAATTTTTTTAAAAAATCGTAACACTGAGATAACTTTAACACCACAAATTTAAGCTACATATTGTGTATTAGAAACACAGGCGGTGTAATTGACAAGTTCTGCTCTGTGAATTAAAGCTGACTCCTACTTCATTCACTAGTCTAAATTAGTTATTCCAGGTGATCAAATGGAATGTTTGGAATGCAAGAAAAGATAAGGGTAGAGCGACATGATTTTGGCATGAAAGCCCTAAGTCTAAAGTTTAAGGGCCTTCAAAGATTGTAGCAATTTGCATAAAGAATGCATCTACCCTGCTGTCTTAATTATAAACTGTACTATCACTCCTACCTGCCTTTGCTTATGCTGCCCTCTCTGCCTAGAAAACACCTTCCACTTACCTCTGCAGGCAGATTTCAAGGTACACCCTAAAGGACACCTTAACCCCTTTGCAGGATTAACTGCTCTTCAAGCCATTCTGTACTACTTTACAATACCTGTATAACAACATTTATGGCAAGGTAATAAACTCAGAGGTCTACTCCTATCTCAGGTGTGTGTGCATACTGAGGAAATACGGAAAGGTGGGCCAATAAATGGACTAAACGTGTGTTGCTAGACTTCCACATTATCTCATTAACAGACTTGCTTCCTCTGTTCTTGTCTCTACATTATCTGATGTGGTGTAGAAGGCACTTAATAGATCTCTAATAGGCAGTTGTATTTAAAGTATTTGTCTAGAAATCTTGCGTATTGTTCACAAGGAACCAAAACTGAATTCAAAATGGCCCACACCACCTGTTAATCTTAAAAACTCATAGCTAGAACAAAAATTGGAAGATGCATAAACAGATGTTTAATGCTACCATTCTCCCTCTGAAATTTAAAATGAAGGAATCATTGATTCCTCTTCCTCACATGCAATTTGTTTCTAAATCCTACTCTCCTTCTAAACACTATTCTCTGCAAGTCCATTACAACTCCTGCCCAGAGGAGGAGTTACTTCTCTCTAGACTATTTTAATAATCCCGAGTTGTCCCTGCTTCCTCTGTATCTGCTCTCTAACTCGGGGTACATAAATACCCACCAGGTTACTCTTCCTGAAGAGCAAGACTGATCTTATCACGCCTTTGCTCAATAACTTCATAGGTCACAACTGCCTCCAAAACAAAATTTCAGCTCCTAAATGTGCCTATGATACATCCTTATGTCACATCAAATTCATTTTTCCTAGTAAACACACCTGCATTTAAGCTTTTCCTCATTTTGTTGCTTCTGCCATAGAAGGCTTAACTCTAAGGATGCTGCTAAACACCCTACAATGCACAGGGCAGCTCCCATGACAAGGAAGTATCCGACCCAAAATGTCAGTAGTGCTGATGTTGAGAAACCCTGTCCAACAGGTAATACACTACCTTATCTGGGCATATAGAAGTAACTCCTGCTCTGTAAAAATCCCCACTATAACTAGATGTATTTAAATCCTCCCATGTTCCATTACAGCCATATTTTTACATACCTTCTTTCCTTCCCTAGTGACCCATGATGTTTTATCCAAAAATTAGTGCACATCTTCTATGTCTGTTACATGACAGGCCTAGGTTCCAAGGCTTGTGCCATGTGCCAATGATTTCCATATACCCTACAATAGCTTGCAAAGAGTATGTTGAAAGAATAAGGGCAATTCTCTGTCTGTCATTTTGTACCTTAAAACCGGACAATTTTAACTGATACTGAAAGAAGGAGGTATATATACATCTGTTGACATCTAGGAAAATTCAGAATGGCCCCTTTGGTTTCTCACTGAAAATGAAATTAACAGGTGCTCATCAACATACAAAGTAAGTTAGTAGTCAAGAATATTTCCTCATAATCAATTAAAGGTCAATTAATTAAAAATCATTAGTATACAACCAAATAAACTGGAAAAAAAAAAACAAACTGACAAACTCTTCCACTGTGCAATAAAACCTATTATGACACTAATTTTGGTTTTTCCAATTATATACCTTAGTCTTTTTCTGTAAGGAAAAAAAAACCTGCTGGGGAATACTTTTTAAGCCATGCTTACAATTTAGGTGCTAAATTAATTTAAAGAGAAGCCCTCCTCCCATCAAATTTTATTTACTTCTCCGCCTCTGAAAAAAAGAGATGAATAGAGAAGAGCCTAATTATAGATTTGCATAAGGACGATATTCCCCAGGGAAGCAATATAAAGATGTCCTGTAAAACAGGTCTCCGGCAAATACTACTCCTTAGTATAACACAGAGGACTGTGTTATATAAGGAATTCCTGGACTTATTCTGATGACTGGGGTTGGAATTTTTGACAACCAGCTGTGCAGTTCTGTGGGAATTGATTCAGACTTCTAAGCATAGTCACAAAATGAAAATAATGCTAAGATTATTTTGAGAAGGCTAACATTTACCAAGTGCCCAAAAGATAAAAAAAATACAGTTTTAAATATTCCTTCAACAAATCAGTCCCTTGCCATGGAACTCTAAACTCTCTACAAGTAAACATACGAAGTACTACTACCTCTCTGACCTAATCTCCCAGTCTTCCTTGCTCTAAATTCTCTAGATTTCTTTCTATCCCAGGGAACAAGTCATGCATATGGAAACATCTCTTCCCTTTGCTTATGCAGATACTTGCCTTGCTAGTTCAACATTCTGATCTTGGTCAAAGCCCCAGAAAACCTTCCTCACCACCTGAAGGCATTAGCCAATTGCCCTTGCAGCCCATCCTCTACTTTGTGTTCTATTTCTCTTTTGCCTACTGAAATTGTTCATTGTCAATGTATATGTCTCATTAGGTAAACTCCCCGAAGGAGCACCACTGGACTGTCAACCCTGTAGCTCCAAGATCTAACACCGGGATCATGCAGGTGAGACACAGGACTCAGGTGCAAAATTTAAGAGGACGGCAAAAATTTCGATAACGAAGAAAAATATCTTAATGAAACATTCTCAAAAATGTAATGCAGGGCCTCCCTGGTGGCGCAGCAGTTGAGCACTGGGCTGCGAAGCTGCCCACAGCCTCTGCAGCGCCGGTTCGATCCTCAGCCGGCCGACTAGGGTCCCACATGGTGTGCAGACCTCTCCTGCCGCCCGCTGCTCCCCTCAGCAGTGTACTTCATCAGTCTGTCTGCTCTGCTCCCCGCTCTGGCTCAGGTGAATTCTCTCACCCTGCTGCGCTTCTGACTGTACCCAGTGCTTGTATAAATAAATAAATAAATCTTAAAAAAAAAATTTAATGCAAAAAAACCCATGATGAACTAACTATAGATTTGCATAAGGACGATATTCCCCAGGGCAGCAGGATTCATCCTAATCCCATCTGTGCTTCACACAGCATTTACCAATTTAACTGAGCATTTACTATAAGCCTAGTATTAACTCTTTCATGGCTGCAGAAAGCAAGGGAAGGGAAACTGCAAAAGGAAGGAATAAAGTTTCTGAAACTTGCATGCTGTGGCCTCACCGGGCTGAGGAAAAGAGCTGAGCTCAGGGCAGCCCCCGCTAGCAGCTCGGTCCACATTCATTCAAAGAGCTTAAAATTAAGCAGGACCAGAAACACGGTACAGTTTGTGGTCAAAGACTGAACCACCAGAACTTCCACCCGGTCCTGTCATCCCTGGAAAATCGTCCCCTTGGCCAGAGGCCCCGGGTTCGAGGCCCAGACGCGCCAGGGCAGGACTCCAGGCGCTCGAGCCCCCTGGAGGGCGACCGGCTCCTGCAACCGGCCCTAAGCCAAAGAAGCAAAAGCCCAGGAAGTCGTCGCTGCAAGTTTAATAAACTTAACACGCGGACAAAGCACTGCAGGCTGCAGAAACACCGCCTTTCACTCGGAGACAGGCGACGGCCGCGCGTCCCCGCGCCTCCCGCCCTCGCGCCTCCCGCCACGCACCGCCGCGGGGTCCCCGCCTTGCGCGGTCCCGCCCCGCCCCTCCCCGCGAGCCGGCGGGACCCCAGTGCGCACGCGCCAACCCGCCAACTCCGCGGCCCCCGCCCGCCTCGAGCGCCTGCGCACAAGCAGCGGCCGGAAAGGGGCGGGGCGGAGGGGAGAGCGGAGCGCGCCTAAATCCCAGAGAGGCGGGCTCAGTGGGGCTGGGGGAGGGCGCGCCTTCCGGAGAGTTTCGATTCCCCGGCGGCCAGAGTCGCCGCTCACCAAAGTGCCACCTGCGAGGAGCTCGGAGAGAGTCGGCTGCTCTTCATACCCGCCGGAGATCGTCGAGCGGACGCCGGAGCTGCCTCAGGATGGAGCCAGGAGTCGCCGGAGGCCGGCCGCCCGGACGCGGGACGGACGCTTGGCGCGTGCGCGCAGGCGCGGTAGGCTCCCTCCACGTGCGGCCGGGCCGCGGCTCCCCGCGCTGCGAGGCCCCGCCCCCGGCCCCCCCCGCGCCGCCGCGTCTTTGCGGACGCGCGGCGCCGGCCACGGCGAGGGGGCG